>NW_027464587.1:31582500-31645000 GCF_043290135.1 Rhipicephalus microplus
TGCGGTGGATATTTTTGTTTGACTAGAGCATCCTTTAGTGTTCTGCAATTTTTTTGAAACTCTGATTGCTCTGAGCAGATTCTTTTAAAGCGTAAGGCCTGACTGTAAGGGATGTTAGTTTTGCAATGTTTCACGTGGCTACTGTCAAAGTGCAAATACTGTTGCCGGTCTGTAGGCTTCCTGTATAGAGCAGTGGATAGCTTATCATTTACAACCGAAATGCTTACATCAAGAAAACTAAGCGTTGATGTGGTATAGGTGTGAGAAAATGATATTGATGGATGGGCATCATTAAATTCAGATATGAAGGAAAGCCACTCCTGTTCACCATGCGGCCAAATAAGGAAAATGTCATCAATGTAGCGTTTATAATAAAAAGGTTTCAGCGTGCGGGTTTGCAAAAATTCACTTTCAAGCTGGCCCATGAATATATTGGCGTAGTTGGGTCCAATACGCGTACCCATTGACGTGCCGCTAACTTGGACATAGTGTTGCCCTTCAAATTGAAAGATATTTAGCTCTAAAATGAGACTGAGCAATACTGCTATATGTTGCTGTCGATAAATTTACCCGGTGATGCTGCTTCAGAGGACCTGGCGACTGCCGCTATTCCGTCTACATGCGGGATGTTGGTGTATAAAGACGCTACGTCTAGCGTGACCAAAAAGGAACCTTGAGGAACAATCAGATCAATTATACCAGAAACAAAGTCGGTAGTGTCCCTTACGTAAGATGGAAGCGATGCTGGGATACTACTGATCAGAGAATCGACATAGCTGGACACTTTTTCTGTGACAGTACCTATACCTGATATAATGGGACGGCCGGGGTTGTTTATCTTGTGTATTTTAGGCAAAAGGTAAAAACGACCAGGAACAGGACTTAGGGGAATAAGAGAATGAATCACATTATCAGGCACCTTATTGTTTTCCCGAAGCTCTAGCAAAGTGCTCTGCACAAGAGATTTAATTTGTTCAGTGGGGTCGTGATCCAGACGCTTGTAAAAACTCGTGTCTGCGAGCTGTCTTTGGGCCTCTGCTTCGTAATCAGACTTGTTCATAACGACAACAGCCCCACCTTTGTCCGCAGGCTTGATGACGATGTCATTGCGACAGGACAAGGCATTTAATGCTTTCATTTCACTGGTGGTTAGGTTACGGCAAAACGGCGTTTGCTTTCGATACGACTGTAGTACGTCTCGTTGTACAGCTTTGATATACATATTGTCACGAGGTTGTGATACACGCAGCACTTGAGAGGAAGCACGCAGGAGTCAGGGCGGTGTCAGGCGAACTGTTTATTGGGCGAACTTGTGCCCAGCAAAACAGGGCCAAACACAACTCACAGCAACAGCGGCGTGAACAGTCGTCGGCCGACGGGAAAAAAAGAAGACCCCCAGTGGCGCACGGCGCCGGCTTTTTATACACGCGTCGTAACGCGTTCCAGAGTGGCATACAAGATAAACGCGGCCTGCGTTGCGCACGTGTCAGTCTTTTATACACGCGTCATAACGCGTTCCAGAGTGGTATACAAGATAAACGCGGCCTGCGTTGCGCTTTACAGAAAGTGATAGCGGCTTTCTTCGTAAACCAAAAGAACCGCACGTGTCACTACCCCCCTCTGAAAAAGCATCGTCCCGATGCTAAAGACAGAACATAAGAGAGAGTACATGCAATAAATTACATTAACAATGCGTCACAGCTAATCAGCGCGCGTAATAAGGTTTAAGTCGCACCCCGTGTACGACTTCGGGTCGTGCACGGCGTCGTTGGGATGACGTTAAGCCATCGGGCACGACCTCATAGTCCAGTTCACCACGACGTCGGACTACCTTGTAGGGTCCAAAGTAGCGTCGCAGGAGCTTCTCAGACAATCCCCGTCGTCGTATCGGCGTCCAGACCCAGACAAGGTCGCCGGGTTGGTATTCGGTGTGGTGTCGTCGAAGATTGTAGTGGCGCCTGTCGACCGTCTGTTGGCTCTTGATATGCAGGCGGGCTAGCTGTCGAGCTTCTTCAGCGCGATCCAGGTAGCTGGCGACGTCGAGGTCTTCTTCGTCGGTGCCGACCGGTAGCATGGCGTCAAGCGTCGTTGTTGGGCTCCGTCCGTAGACGAGCTTGTATGGAGCAAACTGCGTCGTTTCCTGCACGGCCGTGTTGTACGCGAAGGTTACATACGGGAGTATGGCGTCCCACGTCTTGTGCTCGACGTCCACGTACATGGCCAGCATGTCGGCGATGGTCTTATTTAGACGCTCGGTGAGGCCATTCGTCTGTGGGTGGTACGCGGTGGTTCGGCGGTGGCTTGTCTGACTGTACCTCAAGATCGCTTGCATTAGGTCAGCCGTAAAGGCCGTACCTCTGTCGGTGATGAGGACCTCGGGGGCTCCGTGGCGGAGGACGATGTTCTCAATGAAAAACTTGGTGACCTCGGCGGCAGTGCCCTTGGGCAAGGCCCTTGTTTCGGCATAGCGGGTGAGGTAGTCAGTCGCTACGACAATCCATTTGTTGCCAGAAGTTGACGTCGGGAACGGCCCCAGTAAGGCCATGCCGATTTGTTGGAATGGCCGTTGAGGTGGTTCGACGGGTTGCAGAAGTCCGGCTGGCCTAGTTGTCGGCGTCTTGCGTCGCTGACAGTCTCTGCATGTTTTTACGTAGTGGGCGACGTCGGCAGTGAGGCGAGGCCAATAGTACTTCGCTTGTATTCGTGACAGTGTTCGTGAAACACCAAGATGTCCGGCTGTCGGGTCGTCGTGTAATGCTTCCAGAACCTCTGGACGTAACGCTGAAGGTACCACGAGGAGGTGGTCGGCGCGGAGCGGCGAGAAGTTCTTCTTCAGGAGCACGTTGTTTCGCAGGAAAAACGAAGCCAGTCCTCGGCGGAATACTTTCGGCACGTCGGCGGTCTTGCCTTGCAGGTAGTCCATGAGGATCTTGAGCTCTGGGTCAGCTCGTTGGCGTTCCGCGAAGTCGTCGGTACTTATGGGTCCCAGGAAAGAGTCGTCGTCCTGGTCATCCTGGGGCGGCAGATCGACAGGGGCACGAGACAAGCAGTCGGCGTCGGAGTGCTTTCGTCCGCTTTTGTAGACGACGGTGATGTCAAATTCTTGTAGTCTGAGACTCCACCGTGCGAGGCGCCTTGATGGATCGTTCAAGTTAGCTAGCCAACACAAGGCGTGGTGGTCACTCACGACTTTGAAAGGCCTGCCGTACAGGTAGGGGCGGAACTTTGATGTAGCCCAGATGATGGCAAGGCATTCCTTTTCTGTCGTGGAATAATTGGCTTCTGCCTTCGAAAGTGACCGGCTAGCGTAACTGATGACCCTTTCAAGTCCGTCGGTCCTCTGCAGGATCACGGCGCCGAGCCCTGTGCTGCTTGCGTCCGTGTGAATTTCGGTGTCAGCTTCTTCGTCGAAGTGCGCCAGTATTGGCGGCGTTTGCAGGCGTCGCTTTAATTCTTGAAATGCCTCGACTTGCGGCGTTTCCCATTTGAAGTCGACGTCGGCCTTCGTGAAGTACGTCAGTGGCTCGGCGATGCGCGAAAAGTTCTTCACGAAGCGCCTGTAATAAGCGCAGAGGCCAAGAAATCGGCGTACTGCTTTCTTGTCGGTGGGTGCAGGAAAGTCGGCGATCGCAGCTGTTTTCTGTGGATCAGGGAGCACTCCCGACTTGCTGATAACGTGGCCAAGGAACAATAGTTCCTCGTAGGCGAAGCGGCACTTTTCTGGCTTCAGGGTAAGTCCCGAGGCTTTGATTACCCGAAGAACAGCTTCAAGGCGCCGGAGGTGCTCGTCGAAGGTGGAAGAAAATACGACTACAACGTCCAAGTAGACGAGGCAAGTCTGCCACTTCAAGCCTGCGAGTACTGTGTCCATAACCCGTTGGAACGTCGCAGGCGCCGAGCAAAGACCAAAGGGCATGACCTTAAACTCGAATAGGCCGTCTGGTGTTATGAAGGCAGTCTTCTCTCGGTCTCTCTCGTCTACTTCGATTTGCCAGTAGCCGGTTTTGAGATCCATCGACGAAAAATACTTGGCGTTGTAGAGTCTGTCCAGAGCATCGTCTATCCGAGGGAGGGGATACACGTCTTTCTTCGTGATCTTGTTCAGGTGACGATAATCGACGCAAAAACGTAGGGTTCCGTCCTTCTTCTTCACCAACACCACGGGTGATGCCCACGGACTCGTAGACGGCTGAATGATGTCGTCACGCAGCATTTCGTCGACTTGTTGCTTGATGGCCTCGCGTTCCCGTGCAGAAACTCGGTAGGGGCTCTGACGGAGCGGACGGGCATATTCGTCGGTTATGACGCGATGTTTCGCGAAAGGGGTCTGACGAAGCCTCGACGACGACGAGAAGCAGTCCTTGTATTGGTGGAGTAAGGCTTTGAGCTCCTTTTGTTGCTGCCTGGAAAGGCTTTGATTGATGTCGAAGGCGGGCGCGGACACTGCTGTCGACGTCGCGGCTCCCTGAGAATCGGTGAGGGAGACGGCATTGCTCGCTTCCACAAATTCGCTTAGATGTGCTACCGTCGTGCCCCTATTCAAGTGCCTATATTCGTTGCTGAAGTTCGTCACCATTACCTGGGCTTCGCCGTTATGAAGCTTGGCTATGCCTCTTGCGACGCACATCTGACGGTTTAGGAGCAGGTGCTGGTCGCCTTCGATGACACCTTGTAAGTTGGTAGACGCTTTGGTGCCGACGAAAATGATGACGCTCGACAGTGGCGGGATGGTTACCTGCTCTTCTGTCACATTCAAGGCATTGTGAGCGACGTTGTAGTCTGACGCCGTTGCATTATCCGTGGACAGCGTGATTGACCTGGATCTTAGGTCGATGACTGCGCCTTGCTGGTCCAGGAAATACATGCCTAAAATGACGTCTCGCGAGCATTGCTGCAGGACCACAAAATTCACAGAATACGTCTGGCTGTGAATCGTGACTCTTGCCGTGCAGGTTCCAGTCGGTGTTATAAGGTGGCCCCCTGCTATTCGGATATCCGGTCCTTCCCATGCAGTCTTTACCTTCTTGAGCTTAGCGGCGAAGAGACCACTGATGATAGAGTAGTCGGCGCCGATATCGACTAAGGCGGTGACGCTGTGGCCGTCGATGATCACGTCGAGGTCGGTGGTTCGTCGCCTGGCGTTCCGGTTAGGTCGGGGCGTCGGATCACGGCTGCGTCGGCTTGGTCCGGTGCTGCTATGTCGCGTCGGCGGCGAGGCTTTGTCGTAAAGACTCTGCTCAGGCGGCGTACTGCGACTACGTCGGGAAAGTTCGTGCGTCGTGGTCGTCGTCATCGGCAGCGGCGGCGGCGGCGGAGGAGGATTTTCGGCATTGCGTCGTGCAGCAACCGCACCTCCATCGGTTGCTGCCTTTAGTTTCCCGGGTAGGGGCTTGGGGATCGGCCCCGGTTAGGGCCGGTGTACTGGCGGCGATCCGGGGAGACGTAGCGGCCAGGCGAAGGTGAACGGGATGGTCGTCGTTGTTGCCACTGCGATCCGGCGATGTAGTCGGCGATGTCGCGAGGTCGCTCACCTGGGCGCGGACGCGGCGCGTTCACGTCGAAGCCACGCAGTCCCATCTCACGGTACTGGCAGTAGCGGTAGGTGTGCCCGGCTTCGCCGCAGTGGTAGCAGAGTGGGCGGTGGTTCGGGGTGCGCCAAACGTCAGTTTTCCTCGGTGAGCGCTGGATTACTGGCGAGCGGGAAGGCGTCGGGGGTGGCGGCGGTGGCTGGCGACGAAACTGCGGAGACGTTGGGTCCTGGTGTTGGCGAGGAGCGGCGACAGGTCGTCGTGCAGTAGCGGCGTAGGTCATCGCCTCCGGTTGGGGCTGTGGCCGTTCAGGAACGCTCAGTGAGCGCTGTAGTTCCTCGCGGACTACGTCTTCGAGAGAGGCGACTTGGGGTTGAGACGATGGCAACATGCGGCGCAGTTCTTCACGAACAATAGCGCGTATGGTCTCGCGCAGGTCGTCGGGGCAGAGTCCTCGGACTTCTGCGACGTCTGGCGACATGCGCCGATCGTATTGGCTGGTCCGCATTTCAAGAGTCTTCTCGATGGTGGTAGCCTCGGAGAGGAACTCTTGTACCGTCTTTGGCGGGTTTCTGATCAGTCCGGCGAAGAGCTCCTGCTTCACTCCTCGCATAAGCAGGCGAACCTTCTTGTCCTCAGACATGTCGGCGTCGGCGTGGCGGAAAAGTTGCGTCATCTCCTCCGTGAAGATCGTTACGTTTTCGTTGGGGAGCTGCACCCGAGTTTCAAGCAGTGATGCGGCTCTTTCCTTCCGCACGACGCTTGCAAAGGTGCGCAGGAAAGCAACGCGGAAGTCGTCCCAGGTTCGAAGCGTTGACTCGCGGTTCTCGAACCAAGTCCTTGCGGCGTCTTCCAGGTAAAAATACACATGACGCAGCTTGTCGTCCGGGTCCCACTTATTGAGGGCTGCGACGCGGTCGTAAATGTCAAGCCAGCTTTCCGGGTCTTCGTAGGTCGATCCGCGGAAGGTAGGCGGCTCTTTGGGCTGGTTGACGACCACGGTTGCCGAAGACCTTGCTTCCGTCATCGTGGATGCCGGCTTCGTAGCAGCCTTTGTTTTCTTGTCCTTGTCGGGGAGCGGCAGGTATTCGGGCGGTAGTCCTTGTTGTCTTCGGCTCACTCGAACGACCGGGTCGGCGTCGTCCTCTTGGCGGCTTGGGCTTGGCTCACGGCTGGACGGGGGCGTACGGTACATGGACCGAGAAGCACCTCCACCAGATGTCACGAGGTTGTGATACACGCAGCACTTGAGAGGAAGCACGCAGGAGTCAGGGCGGTGTCAGGCGAACTGTTTATTGGGCGAACTTGTGCCCAGCAAAACAGGGCCAAACACAACTCACAGCAACAGCGGCGTGAACAGTCGTCGCCCGACGGGAAAAAAAGAAGACCCCCAGTGGCGCACTGCGCCGGCTTTTTATACACGCGTCGTAACGCGTTCCAGAGTGGCATACAAGATAAACGCGGCCTGCGTTGCGCACGTGTCAGTCTTTTATACACGCGTCATAACGCGTTCCAGAGTGGCATACAAGATAAACGCGGCCTGCGTTGCGCTTAACAGAAAGTGATAGCGGCTTTCTTCGTAAACCAACAGAACCGCACGTGTCAATATCTAAGCATCTGTCTCGTTGTGAGGGAGGTACCCAACGTTTTCCAGAAGGTAATGCGCTGGTGGAACCATTTGAATTTTGCCGGTCATGAAAAAACTCGCGCAAGCGTTATATATATATATATAATACTATAATATATATAACACTTTTTCACTCAGGCCGAACCCACTCTTGTAACGCTTGAGATATCGACGTAGTGATGTTCGAGAAGGCAACGCCTTGGTGTTGTTTTTGCGTTTGTGCTCATAGAGGCGTGTGTTTTTCATGGGCATAATTAGGCACTCTAGAGTCTATTCACTTTCATACTTCATTCCTTTTGTGGATTTTCTTTCAGCCGCTGCAAAGCACGCCTTGATTTGTTGCTGTTGCTTAATGGGTAGGGCCTTCACCGCTTCTTCAAATGCTGCAGAGTCATTCTGTGCATTCTTTTCTTTCATTTGTTTGATGAGTGATTTAGCCTGTAGGACACTCCAGCGACTCCTTCTCGCTTGCGCTGTTCGCAGCTTAAGCCTGTATGAGAGCTTTTGGGACTGGGCCACATTTTTGCCTTTTCTTTGCCTGCAGTGTAGGACTCTCGATTCAGGAGCAGTCTTCGGAGGTGCTTGCATTGTGGGCATGCTTTTTCTGGCGTTGGAGCAACCCTACAGCAAGATGTGCTGAAGGTTCTGTCATCAAAAGTCTTCTCCTTGTACTTTAAATTTACTCCAAATTCAGCAGTTTTATCAAACCCTCTGCATGTTATCATGGAGTCGACGTCGCGAAGCAACTCTTCTGCCATTTCCATGTCGGTAATGGCAAGGGTGTTGATTTTTGTGGCTTGCACAAAAGCTGTCGCTTGAGGTTTGTTTTCATCTGATGTCATTAGCACATAACTGTCAAAAGTCAACTTGTTACCATCTAGTGCACACACTGTAAACACCGTGGCGTTGTCGGCTTCAGCAAATAGATGTCGAGCCCAGTAAGCGCTTGGAAGACCACACTTGCGGACGTCAGGAATTGCAGGCACATTCGGAACAGGTACTTGGTGACTGTCGCTTTCTGTGCTGTACGAGCAAGCTGTCTCCTCGCAAGCAGACGTGCTTGGTTCCTGACGTCGAATTTTCGATGGAAGGCCGCAAGGAGATGTTCTTGACGTCATTTTCTTCGATACTTTCTCTGAAAGATACGCTGGAAAATTTGGGAATATGGTTGGCACCGTGACCGATTTCAGCACCGGTTTCCCTCAGGGAATATGAACAGTTTTGCCGTGTATAACGTGCGTGTAAAGACGCTCAATAAACTGCTCGTCGAAATGAAACTCACAGAGCGCCGACTTCGCGTCCGACGACTTGTCGGCAAGGGGTACGGCTCGTCGCCAGGCTTCGAAGAGGGCAGGGTCTTTGGGAACAGAGAAAGAGAGAAGCACGCTGACCTTGCTCCCTCGATGACACATAGCCGCTCGTGCAGCCAGGAGCGAAGCAGTGGCGTTGCCTCGCTTTCGTAGTGCTGGAGTTCATCCTAAGCCGGCACTCACACTGTCGTGTCAGCAACTAAATATATTTTGCCAAAAGGGAGACAACAACGCGGGAAACTGAACACGCCCAGACACACTTTCAGAGGCTAACCGGCGAGCCCAGAGGCAAGCCGACGAGAGAACGCGGAGCGCGCGCTCATATGCCAGGCAGATCAGCGCCTTGTGTGGTATCGCCGGCGGGACGCGACGAAATAAACGACGGCGCAAACGTGTGGCGGGTCACGTCGAAGTGTATTGGCGCCATGAGAGTGGCATGTAGTCACGTTCTTACATAAAACGCATCTCATTGTTATCGTGTTTGCACCAGTCACACACCTTCGTCATTTATTCACGTGACGTAATGCCAAATTTAGCATATGTGAAGCTAGCGAAAAGGCCGTGAGTGCATCATGAGTATAGCATTTAGTCATGTTGTTACATGAAACGCATGTCATCGTTATCAAGTTTGGACGTGTCTTTTACATATGTCGTCCGTTCACGTCACGTAATACCGAATTCGGTACTTGTGAAGTAAGCGAGACAGCCGTGAGCGCATCATGAGCGTGGCATGTCGTCATGCTCTGGCGTGGCACGCATCTCATAAATATCATGTTCGCACCATTACCTTCGTCATGCATTCACGTCCCGTGACAGCAAATTTGGTATATGTCCCGGACGGCCATTTTTGGCGACACCGCGTCACGGCAATTAATGGGCGCCGTACTCCCCCACTGACCATGAGAACGGCGGGCGCATGAAAGGGAGCCGAGAAGTGCAGAATGGGGTTCTCTTCTTAGAACGTCGCCGCCGACGGTTGATCCTTTTGTAACTGCGGCGGCGTCTGCAAGGTCGTAGAAGGCCGCGATGTACCCCGAACAAGGATTAGACTACGAGACGCACCGGATGAGAGCCAAACGGTTTGACCGTTCCCACGGGGAAAAGCGTGGGAAATCCTCTGGTGGCCAAGCCGTATGACAACAACCCAACAGGTTGTCACTCTCGCTAGTTGAGGGCCCTCTCCCAATTAAAAAGGGGTGTGGTCAAAATATTTTTGGGGCGGAGTTTCCATCAATTAAACGCGCATGATTGGACCCATGTGGAGGTCTCTTGTCCCCAAGCAAGAGAGCGAGGAGACACGAGGGGGATTTAAGCGCAGGATTTTTGCCCTGCTAGGCAGACTAGTCGCTTACGAACATGGTGTACAAACAGATCAACAAGCACCTCTTCTAGAAGTTCTAGAAGCATCTCTTCTAGAAGGAGGAAAAGTAAAAAGAAAGGGAGAGAGAACGCGAAGAAAGGGAGAGAGAGCGCGAAGAAAGGGCGAAAGAACGAGAAGCGGCAAGGGGAGCGGCAAGGGAAGCCGGAAAACGGGAAGTGTAGTTACTGCAATTAAAGATTCGCCTCAGTGAGGGTAGCAGGGTGAGTCGATCCAGCAGTGAGCACGGCGATGCCGGCGAGGAACTGTCATTTGAGCGAGACACATGGTGTCAAGGGCTACTCACGATTCTGCCTTGCGAGGCAAATGAAGCTGTTGCGCGAATCAGTCAGCAGAACGCAGAACCACTACGAGATAGTTAAGGCAGAGATGTTCCAGATATTCGGAACTTCTGTCTGGACAAAAGAAGAGCAGCTGAAACAAGAGTCTGAAAGAAAGCGCGAAACAGAAAGACAACAGTCTGAAAGCGAGGCACGTCGGAAAGCGATGGACGTTAAAGTGTGGCAGGAAGCGCTAGAACCAGAGATCGCGCCAGAAAAGGGCCCGCGTATTCTAGAGTGCATCAAGGTAGAGTATGCTGAGAACGAGGCTTTGGCCGGTCTGGAGGTAGAGACGATGTCGAAAGACGCTCCTTGCGTGGATGAGGAGAGTTCCAGCAGCCATAATGGGCCCAGTAAGATGCTGGAAACCTCCTTCGTGCCTCAAGAGTCCGTTTCCACATCCTCAAATGTAGGCATGATTAGCACAGTGGCGAATCAGAGCGAGGACGCGATGCTTCAGGAATGCAGCGATGCCGTCGGAGAGGGCCCAGTTAATGGCTTCATCAGTGTTGACAAAGCTAATTTGGCCTGACAGTCCGTCGTGACGCAGAGTTCAAAAAGCGTTATCGGGAGGGAAGACCTAGCACCAGCTCCAACGAGCTTCCCAACTTTTGAGGTCCCGAAGCGACATGATGATGACATCGAGGGAAAGGAGGTACGCAAACATCGCCGAAAAAGAAAGAAGAGGAAGCGTACCACACTGCGTGAGCCTAGGGCTGGTCCCACTTCGTCCCGACAGAGACGAAAGGCTAGGCCGTTAATCCGTTTCAAGAAACGTCAATGGTGGCGTTCATGGAGACACAAGCGGCGAGCCAGGTGTGGAGGGGGAAAGGGAGGCGCGCCACCTGAACGAAACGCGTGGTTCATTTCGTCGACTTCGGGAAAGCGGCCTTGACCGAAGGTTCAAAGTCGAAAAGGCACAACGGCTAAGTACTGCGTGGGGGCGACCACAAAGACACTAATACCCAGGCTTCCCCCCTGTTTCTGGCGTCCCTTGCACATTCCTGAGGGGAGCCGGCCAAAATGCAGAATGAGGCGTGACAGCAGGACACAGCCTGGCGTTCGTGCTTTTTGTAACCTCTGGCGTGCTCGAAAGCCGCCGGGAACGCTACCCCATCGTGTGCGGTTCAAGCGAATCTAATTGAGAAAGTGGGGCACGGTTTTAGCATAAACCAGAGCAAGTGTTGTTGGTTTTCTTTGAAGACGATTGATCAAGTGATCATATAAACAAAACACTACACTTTTTCTCAGGTTGAGTGAACGAAGAGTATTTTGGGCACAGCGTAGGCCAAAGTTTCAGGAAAGCTGGATAGCTTAGTGTTTCAGTTGTAGAGAAATATTTGGCGGCCGTAAACAAAGACAGACCACCAGCCTCTGAGTTATATCCAACGGGCAATACAGCTGAACTCTCGAGTACTTCGATGGAGTTTACTACTCCAAGAGTACCAGTTCACCGTTATGCATATTAAGGGTAGTGAAAACGTGGGAGCCGATTACTTGAGCCGGATATAGTTCTTGAGGTCTATGAGCATTTTATTTTTTTTCCTTTCGTCGGTTGTTTTCTGTTTGTATGTGCGTATTTCATTGTATAAGAAGACTATTTTGAGTTATTTTCTTTTTGCTTGGTGCATTGGTTGTTTTTACTTGTTGTAATGCAGATTGAAGGATTGCACTACAGTAGAGAAGCGCACCTGTTCCGTTTTGTTTCGTAGTATATATTCGTGCAGGGTATTCTGTATTGATGGCTGTCGTACACAGCTATTTCCTCTTCTTGTTTGCATGGCGCATTAATATTGTTGCGTGTAACTGAAGCTGGTACTCTAACAATTGTTTTTTTTTCTTTTGTTGTTACTTTGATGCACTCTGCCTATTTATGTTGTGTATAAGAGGGACAGTCCTCATGTCTCCCTTGTTGGTGGTGTTTTGTTCCTTGTTGTCGAAAAATTCCCCTCAGTGTGAACAAATGTTATGAGTAACGTTCTGAAAGTGGGGGGCGATGTCCCGGACGGCCATTTTTGGCGACACCGCGTCACGGCAATTAACGGGCGCCGTACTCCCCCACTGACCGCGAGAACGGCGGGCGCATGAAAGGGAGCCGAGAAGTGCAGAATGGGGTGCTCTTCTTAGAACGTCGCCGCAGACGGTTGATCCTTTTGTAACTGCGGCGGCGTCTGCAAGGTCGTAAAAGGCCGCGATGTACCCCGAACAAGGATTAGACTACGAGACCCACCGGCTGAAAGCCAAACGGTTCGACCGTTCCCACAGGGAAAAGCGTGGGAAAACCTCAGGTGGCCAAGCCGTATGACAACCCAACAGGTTGTCACTCTCGCTAGTGGAGGGCCCTCTCCCGATTAAAAAGGGGTGGGGTCAAAATATTTTTGGGGCGGAGTTTTCATCAATTAAACGCGCATGATTGGACCCATGTAGAGGTCTCTTGTCGGAAGAGAGCGAGGAGACACGAGGAGGATTTAAGCGCAGGATTTTGCCCTGCTAGGCAGACTAGTCGCTGACCAACATGGTGTAGAAACAGATCAACAAGCATCTCTTCTAGAAGTTTTTAGTGTGGCTCTGTATCAGCTGGCCACCTAAACTTAGCCGTTCGTCTAGTTCTGACGCGATATTAACGTCTGCAACGTAGAGATCGGGACTTCGCCTCGAGTTAGCTCAACCTGCTCGAAGTCACCTGCAAGCACTAGCCTCCCGGAGCCGTCAGTGTTGCAACACCGCCGACATCGCAGTCGTGCCAGAACTCTCTTCGACTTCTCGCACCCGATCGTCGGGGACGCAACGCGGCCGGTCATCATACGTATGCCTTCACCTGTTTATATCTTCGAACTTTCTCCCCCGTAGTCTATTGGTGTTAGTTGTGTAGTTTGTAATAGTTCTCTCGCGTAAGCTGATTAATTGTTTTTATATGTATGTTTTAGTTGTATCAAGTGTTGATGTATTTTGTTAGTTGTATTGAAGTGTTGTATTAGATCCCGTGTGCTGCAATATCACTAGAGTAAAGTTTGTTTTGTTTTTTCACGTCTCTGATCTCTTCACTGTCTCTGCTTGCGTACGGAACGAACGAACCTGCTGTCATTCCCGTCGCCGACTTCGCGGTGGCGACGCTAGAGTGGCAGCTTGTAACAGTAAAGCTAGGGGAAAAGTCGGTGCCTTCGCACATTGGACTACGTGGCAACGAGCCAGAAGACGCCCTGGCCAAGGAGGCCCACCAACCGTCCACCTACGTCTCTACATTCCTCCGCGCGGGTGATGTAGCGCACTTTCGAATTGCGCGCCATGTGCGCGCCTTCCACCCCGACTCACGTGTGGCCACGGGAAACCTCCCTCGACCGCTGCCGAGTACCGGCATCGGCAGGCGAGCTCGTGCCTTTCTTCTCCGCCTACGCACCGACTGCAGCCGGACAGCTGAGCTGCAATATCGCCGCACCATCAGCGGAAGCGCGGCGTGTGCGAAATGCCGGGCGGATGAGACCATTGAGCATGATCTGCTCCAATGCCCCGGCCACGCAGACCGACGCCAGCGGCTCTTCGATGCATACGGCCGATTGGGACTTCCGCACGTGATTCTCGACCAACTACAGTTTCCCCGTGCGCGTCTAGTAACGCTCCTAAGGGCCTTCGAGGCCCTGCTGAACTTTTCCACGATGCGTACCTTTTCACGCGCCCCTAAAAAGGCTCGCTACACACGTCTCGTCGTTGTTTACATCTCGCTGCACACCACGCCTCGTCGGAGTCCCACGTGACTATGCTTACGTAGCCGCTCTAAGCTGCCTGACGGATTTTCTCTTTTTTTTCTTTTTTTTTTCCTCACGGGCGCGTCGCGCCGACGAAGCGTTCACTCTTTTCCCTATCTTAGACGGAGAGCGCCCTAACTTCTTTTCACTTGTCCAGTGGGTGTTTTTTTTTTTGCAGGCGCATCGCTTCACCTCCGGTTTGTCGGCGTTCTTTCGGCGGATTGCGTGTGCTGCGTTTGGTCTCTTGCCCGCGTGGGCGAAACGAGTGATCGAATGCAAAAGTACGCTCCTCTTACCTCTTCTCTTCTGTCTCTTTAATTCCAATTCCCCCATTCCCTGCGCTAATCTGTGGCGGCGCCCTCATCGAGAGAGGCAGTAACGGAGCAGCGCTTATCTCTTCATTTTTCTTCTTTTCAAAGCCACTTCGAAAATACTGTGAGCTCATCATGAGCGTGGCGTGTAGTCATGATTTATGACCTAGAAGACATGCATGTCATGATTTCCACGTTAGGGCCTGTCACTTGTGTTTGCCGTGCAGTCATGTCATACCACGCCAATTTTGCAACATTTTGTGTGAGCGAAATCAACGCAAGAGCAACAAGATCATGAAATGGTAAACGTAAGATTCATGACATACATATCATGATAGTCATGTTATTACAAGTCGAGTATGCTCGCCATACAGTCATGTTATGCCACACCGAATTTGGTATTGATTTCATTGACGAAATGGCCAGGTGAGCTAATGTCGTAGGCGGCCAGATAGATGGATACATAGACAGATAGATGCGCTCAAAGTCGCCAAAGTTCGCTAAGAAATGCTTCGCATTTAAAACCGCAGACACGCGCGTCATCCCCTCTTTCCTCGAATGCCTCGATATTGCCGAAGTTTCGAATTAGGACGGGTCCTCGTGTGGTGCAACTCACGAAAGACTGGGTTTTATTTGTGTCGCCGGTAGGCCAGCCGCCAGACCAGTAGTAGTCGGGCTCCAACAACAGATGGATAGCTAAGAATGACATGGCACTACGAGGGCACAAAACAAACTGCGACTTTATTGGTATAACTATCAGTTAAAGCGCACGAAAAACAGACATGAAGAGAGGACAAGCGCTTTCTCGCAACTAAACTGTTTATTAGAAAGGGCAGAATATATATACATGCAACTGAGAAACCCGATGCATGCGTGTGCAGGCAAAAAAGTACATCAGAGGCACATCGAGAACACACGGTAAAAAAAGACAGATTATCTCGGAACATAATCTAGAAAAACAAACTCTTTATCGTGCAGCAAAACAGAAGGCTGGCTGACGCATTGTTCACCTCTTTTTCTTATGTGAGAAGCTTCTGTCAACTCACGAGTTAATTTATTTTTTGACCAAAAAACCACTTCAGTATCCTGAAAAAGAGGATAACAACCGCACTCTCTGCAATGAGCCGCGAGATGCGATGCACCCACAGATTTCAAGGAAGAATCGTGCTCTCAGAGACGAACATTGACGCATCTTTCCGACTGACCGATATACACTTTACCACAGCTAAAAGGAGTCATGTAAACAACGCCCATTGCGCACTCCACGAACTTTTTGCTGTGTTTCATGCGACATTGCTTTAACTTATAGTTATACCATGCATATCCAACTAGCCCAACTTTCGATTCTGGTGAAACTTTATTATTGCCACGTCCCATACCCCGAAATCTCAGACTTGACATAGAATACACACAAGAACAGGGTCGCACCCAGCGCTGCCATTTAGCTATGAACAATTTTGACAGTTGCATCGGCCATAGTTGTCCGCCGCCTGTGCTGCCGCCGTTACAGCTGATGTCCGTAGCCGCTATCGAGTGAAATGAGAAAAAAAAAAGAAAAACACTGAGGTCACCATAGCATTTGAATCCGGGTTTCCTGCGTGCCAGTCCAGTGTTTTACTGCTGAGCCACGCCAGTCCTTTTTTGCTTTATTGCTTGTTTCCAAATACTATGTGAAAGAACGATGACGTAAGGGTCACGACAACAAGTTTAGTAGCAGTCCTTTTGAATAAACATCAATTTAAAAATTCGTTGAGAGCTGTCAAGCCCTCAACAACCACTCAGGAACAGACACCAGAAGTTCAAGCATTGGCTGGTGTGGCTCAGTGGATATTCACTGAGCTACGCCAGTGCTTGAACCTTTTTTTCAAGCTTACTATAAGCAGGCTTGATGTCGGGAATTGAACCACGTTAGTATGAGCGATAAAGCGTTTTAGGATGCCCAAGTGACATTCAGGCGTGAAACAATGCTGATTATGGACTGAGCGGGTCATCGAAGGCTCCAACCCATTCGTAGTCCGCCGCTGCATTGAAAACTGGCAAATAGATGTCCTTATGTATTGAAGATTGCGAAAATTATACTATTTCTTAAGAAGCAAGAGCGGGCTATAATCTAGACAACATACTACCGATAGTCTTACCATCTAATGTTATAAAACTTATTGAAAGGGCACTCAATCGCCGTACAGTTACGTTTATTATTGAGAAACAACTTTTGACCTCTTCTCCAACAGGTTTTAGATTTATATATTCCATAAAGCACGCACATGTACATCTGGAAAGCCGTATTCACACTGCCCAACGCAAAAACCTGGATATGTGGCTTTACTAACGTTAGAAATATGGAAAGCATATGGTAGTGGAGAGTATCCCATCTTCGATAATCAGTTATGGAGTCACGTGTTCTCACCTTATATTGTAACATAATCGACAGAATTTTTAGTTGAATAGAATTTCAATGTTTTCAAGCCGGTTTATCTTCTCGTAAGCACAAGCAATCTGAGCTCTACCTTAGGGGTTAACACATTCCCCCATACCATTCAACATATCGTCACGAGGTCGGGACGTGCACGAAGGGAGCAGAATATATAAATGGAGGGGAAAATGTTTAATCAGACCGAACTTGTAGGAAACAAATGTATAGTAAGGCTACAGCAATATACACTGGCACCGATAGCGCTGAACACAGCGTCAGCTGTCGATCACCTGTCAAGTGGTGAAGCACGTCAGCATCTTTACACTTCGGCATATGCAGTAACTCTGGACTGAATGGATGGATTGATATGAGTGCATCTTTTAGATCAGGTGGTGGCTAACGGCACCAAGCCGTAATACTTAGTGAACAAAAAACTAGATATATTGTTTCCCTTTAATAGTGAGGTTGAGAAATCGTACATTGCAGAGAAGGGTTTAATTTTCACTCATGCTTTGGCTTTAGCCGCTAATCACATAACCTCCTTCTAGTTAATTCTACCCGCTTAAAGTCTGTTTTACCCTCCCCGCGCCTAAACCTCAGTGCTTTGAAAAACTCTGCGCCATCATCCTGACCTATAGAGTGAAGCCCTTTACAGAACATTATCAAGTGTTCGGCAGCTTCCACTTCCTCTCCCCACGCACAGCATACCGTGTCTATTCCTTCGTATTTGGCCCAATATGTCTTGGTTCGCAATACTCCCGTCCTGGCTTCAAACAGTAGAGAACTACCCCGAGTATTATCATAGATCCTTTCCTTGGCAGTTTCCTGCTTAAAAGTTAGATAGATCTCTAGTGCGGGCTTCTTAATCATGCCAATTCACCACATATCGGTATCAGCTTGCTTCACCTTCTTCTTAACCGACAATTCTTTTTGGTTTGTCCCCCTGCTGTTTTGCAAGTATTTAGTAGTCCATTTTCTGGTTTGCTTCCTCCATTTTGTATCGACATTCTTCATGTACAAGTAGCTGAATACCTTCCTAGCCCAACGTTTCTCCCCAATTTATTTCAATCGTTTCTCAAACTTTATCTTGCTGCTAGCTTCCCTGCCCTCAAATGATGTCCATCCCATATCACCTTGTACTCCCTGATTTGGTGTATTCCCGTGAGCTCCTAAGGCAAGCCTACCTATTCTACGTTGCTTAATTTCTAATCTTGCTTGTTTGTCAGCTGTCATGCACAAGACCGCATTGCCGAACGTCAGACCTGGAACCATGGCCCCTTTCCATATTCCTCTCACAACCTCATACCTATTGTAATTCCACATTGTCCTGTTTTTCATCACCGCTGCATTCGTATTACCTTTAATCGTCACGTATATTATGTGTTCCCTTAAGTACTCGGCCTCATTGCTTATCCATACGCCCAGATATTTGTATTTATCTGTTATCTCTAGCGTGGCCTCCTGTGTTCTAATCTCACTACCTTCGTTGTCATTAAAACCATGACTGCAGATTTTTCCTTACTGAATCTGAAATCTAACTTATCTCTTTCATTACCGCAGATGTCCATAAATCTCTGCAAATCTTCCTTGTTGTCAGCCATTAGCACTATATCATCTGCGTACATCTATGCTGGTAGTGCCTATTCAATGAGGTTCCCTTGTTTGACGAAAGAGAGGTTGAAGCCCAGTCTGCTTCTCTCTAATTTGGCCTCTAATCCTTGTAGGTACATCTAGAATAACAAGGGTGACAGAGGACACCCCTGCCTAAGCCCCCGTTTCACTTCTGTAGGCTTGGATACCTGTTTTCTCTCAATAGAACTGCCTTGTTAGCTTTATAGATATCCTTTAGAAGAATATTGACTCCATCTTCCACACCTAGTGTGTCAAGTATCCCCACAAGTCCTCGTGCACCAGGCTAGCGTATGCTCCCTTGATATAAAAAATTCTAGCCACAGCGGCCTGTGTTCCTTTTCTGCTATTTCGATGCACTGCGTTAGTGAAAACAGTCTTCCAACCTCCTGTGTTTTAGAAACCCATCCTGCAGTTCCCCCAGCACCCCCTCATCCTCTATCCATGCCTGCAGTCTTTCCTTTAAAATCTGCATCACCAGCCTGTAGACCACTGAAGTCACTGTTATAGGACCGTAGTTGTTTATATCAGCTTTGCCCCCCTTTCCTTTATAGATCATGCTCATCCTGCCAAGTGTCCATCCATCGAAGACTTCACCATCGATTATTGTTTTGCTCGATGCCTCTCTCAATGCGTGCTTAAACTTCGGACCGAATGTCTTTATTAGCATAATTGTAATGCCATCTGGGCCTGTTGTACTACTAGGAACCCTCTTCTCAGCCTTTTCCCACTCCCCTTGTGAAAATGGATTCTGCTCCACTTGATTCGCCCTTGTCTATTGTGGTGCATAAAGCACTTCTTTGTTGAAAATTTTCTGTCGCCCTTGTTCTTATATACTCAATAGCTTCGTCCCCTTCTAGCTTAGCACCTTGAGCTGTAGTTATAAACCTCTGCTCTAGGCTCGTCTCATTTCTTAGGGAGTTTAGATAGTTCCAAAATTTTGCAGCTGCCTTTTTTTTGTGTACTTCTGGCAGCCACTGAGCTCCCTTCCTCCAAATCCTTTCATTGATCAGAAAGAATACATCCCTTCTACAGCCGAGAAAGATTTCCCATTTGCTTTAAACATCATCTGTCGGTTCCCCACGCTGCTTAGCATGTCTGTGTTCCCTAGAGGCTTCCTGACGTTTTGCTCTGGCCCTCTTACCTTCCTCGTTCCACCAACTGTTGGGTTTGTGTCTTCTTTTCCGGGGTGACTTGTCACGTGCCTTAGCAAGCTCTAGCTCAAATAGTCTATTTAGATTCGCGTATGTCCACACTGATTTATTATCCTCAGTGATTACCTTCTCAATTTAAGTTGTAGCCGTTTCTACTTCCCTTTCGGAATAAAATTCTTCCTTTAGTTGCTCATCTTGTCTCCTTCCCACTTTCACTGCTCTTCCAAAACTTAGCTTGATACGTTTGTGGTCACTACCCAGACTTCTGGAGCCACCTTCATCTATGTGCATTCCCTGGAGCTTATCATACATCCAATGTGACATCAGTGCGCAATCTATTGTCGACTGCAGCCTTCTTACCTCCCATGTTATTTGCCCTTCACACATCTCGGTACAGTTGCAAATGATCAAATCAAGCCTTTCACACATATCCCTGAGGATTTTGCCTGTCGGGTCGGTATACCCATCTATATCTTCTATGTGCGCATTCATAACTTTTAGTATAATTATCTCGTACTCTCCTCCTAACTCCTCAATGTCCTTTGATATATACTCTACCATTGCCCGGTTTTCCTCTCTGGCTTTTGCTCCCGTCCACAAGTACACCAAACCAAGGAGTGTCATTTGCCCTGTCACTTTTTCTTTTAGCCACAAATGTTCCTTGCACTCCTGCTTGACCCTTTGCGAAGGCACTGCGCCGTGCTCCCTACCGGGTTGCAGAAATTAGGTGCCTTTTCTTCTCTTTTAACCACTACCACCACCAGCTTTGCCAGTCTGTAATTTTATGAATAAATGCCTCAATACCCCCCCCCTTTCTGCTGCCTTCTGTTCTATTACAATATTCCCACGCGTAGTCCAGATTGTTAGGAGGTTGTTCTATGTCCCTAAGATATGTTTCTACGAAACCGTATACCATCGGCCTCTCCTCCCTTAGCTCTTCTTCTCTCTCTTTCCACTTCAGCCTGTTCCTGCCGCCCTGCATGTTAATATACCCTATGTCTGAATTGGCTTGGCCCTCATGGGTACGTCTATTTCTGCCCCACTCTACCTATCTTAGATACTGGTGCCACTTTGGAATCGTATCTGTTCATAACACCTGCCGAAGAGTCTCCCTGGTTGTTTTACTCGTTACTAGCTATCCTGCACCCCAAAAGGCCCACGTACCCCCCCCCCCCCCCATTTCCACCACCTCAAAGCTTTTCTCTTGACTCATCCACCGTATCTCTTGGTTTGCGCTGATAACCGCTTTTCGCACGCTGCCGTCCCGCACCGGTACCTCCGGTATCGTGCATATCACTTCTGTGTCTGAGGAGAAGTGGCGCGCATGTCATCGACCCCTTTAGCCAGTGTGGTCATTAGTACTGCTATGTCTTCATTTAGGACATCGTTTAAAGCTCCTGAAACTATCGCGAGGTTTCGTCTATCAGCTGTAGTTTTGAGGTTTGCGCTCGCTTGCCTTATGACTGCTTCCAGCTTGCGTCCTGGGAACGTAGCTACTGCAACCCTCTTGTCACCTCTTGCTCTCTCTTTGATTGCTTCTGCGCATCGATTTAAATTCAAGTCCCCAGCGATGATCACATGCTGTGACTTTTCAGCTTGAGCGTCCTGCACCTAGGGGTTACTTGCACCTGTGACGCTGGTTGCTTTGTCCCCTCCCAGCCCCACCACTACTTCGTTGAAGCTGGGCCTTGCGACAATTGAACCGGCGGAACCTGTTTTTTTTTCAAACTTGCTAGCTCTTTCTTCTCCGCTGTTCTGGTTGCCGGTGCCCTACTGTTTTCTTCATCAGCTGTTCCTTTGTTCACCTTGGCTAGTGCTTCCTCGGCTGACTTCAGCCTTTCTGTCATCGCCCTCGTTTTTTCTTGCTCTGTCGCCAACGCAGTCTCCAGCTCGGTGATTCTCAACAGCAGTTCACTCAGGGCAACCATCGTATTCTTCATTTTTTACTCGACCTCACATTGCCTACACTTCACGTCAGCGTCCTCTCCATTCGCTTCTGCACTTTGGTTCATTTTCAAACTTACTCCGCATCCTGAACACTTTACAGCCTTCTTAATCAAGTGTTTATGACACCGATTGTCCTTATGACTTGTCTTCCTCATTAATCACAAAACTTGATCTCTTCCCTACGAAAAAGAGAAAGTCTAAGCTCTACTACAAAAACGTGCGTGTTCAATGTACGTGCACCTCCCCCATGGTGTGGCAAAAAACACAAACAATCAAACAAACACACACGCACCAACTAGTAAATACCTGGTGACTGACCACCGGAAAAGCCGCACAATTTAATAAGTGCTACAAAGATTTTAACTGCTGCATTATAATTACAAAGACAAGCTCAAAACATGCAAAACCATTTATTTGCACCATCGATTGGAAGCGCTCAAAAAACACGTTCATCCACCGTGCCAGTCCGAACGTCCAGCCAGGCGTTCCAAGGAGCACTCCGCCGGATGCTTCGGAAACTAACGCGCAAGCGCAATGACAGCCGTAGGAGGGGCCTTCGCCGCATAGTCTGCTATTGTACGGCCGCTCAACCGAATTGCACCTGCTTTGCGATAGAGCAAGCATCACTTTTTCTATGTGCGTACGCAAATGAAGAAGCTGGCACGGTTCTCGAAAAGCGAATCAACTGTTCCTTTTCTGCAAGCCATCGTACAAGTAATAAACTTCACCCCGTACATGAGCAAAACTTTCACGCCAGTCTGCTTCTGCTAAGACTAAGTGATTCGCTGGGACAGAAAGAATATTCCCACATTCAATCACAAAACTTCATTTGTGCCCTTAAGCCCGGTTTTTTCAGACCAAGGCGGGCCGCTTCCACGTCGGTAACATCAGGCCGAGCCTTGTGGCGTCATCGTAGACTTTCTGGACTACCCGTAGTTCTTGATAAGACGTGCTTCGCACCATCGTCTGCTAATAAAGCCATTGTTCTTCAGGGTCGGCGAGAGTCGCGGGACAGCCCGCCTGCTTGTGGCTGATCCCAATGATGCCATCGCATGCGTCACGCTTTTTTTGAATTTCACTGTCAGGGAGAACTTTATGAAGAAACTATGGAGAGAGGTAAGTTCCGGTTTGCAGTAAACGTAGCGTGACTGCTTGAGCCCTGTTCAATTTTGCGTGTGGCAGTGGGAATCGCCTACGCCCCAAGTAATAATATTTTGTGATGTCGTTGTCAGTGAATAAATTATCTTTATAGCCCCAGGAATGGTAGTGGGCGTCGAATCTGGTCTGACCAGCACGGCAAGCGAGTCCTCGTGTCAGTTTATTCGTCACCTCATTGAAGTTGACCCGAGTTTCATTTACTTGGCCCATATGCGCAGGAAACCATTTAATTTCAGTATCGATAGGATTGACTTTGTTCATAAGTTTAACCACAGTCTCAGTGACATAGCCCTTGTCGAAGCTCGTAATTGCTGCTTTGTAGTCGCTATAGACGTATGACCATTTTCTGTTCCTGATGGCTAAAGCATTCGCGGCTTGTTCTGCAACCGTCGAATCCTTAGTGAGTATAGTCAGGGCGTCCCGTACCTCTCCCTGGCTGTCGACCACCACAGCCGTGTCGGCCTCTTGGCCTTTCACCCAGGCTGCGTCCACGACGGACGCCTGTTGTCCTACCTGTTCGGTTTCTTTCAATAAATCTTTTGCCCTCGCTTTTCGCCTGCTGACATTGTGTTGGGGATACATGTATCTCGGCAGGGGAGTGGTTCTGATCACGTCTTTAGGCTTCGCGTTCAGTTCGACCTCGACCTCCTTCGGGCTCTTCAATCTATTGGGGACGTACCCGATTGCCCTGAGTATCAGCCTACCCGCACATGTCCTCGTTAGTCTTTCCTGCTGCGCCGTCTGTGGCGCTTCAGCCATTTCTTGCATGGTATTGTGCATGGCTAAGCTGATGAGTTTCTCGTTCGCGCACAGTTGGGTATACATAGGGCGGCCTAGACTAATTTTCTGATAATGATGTTGAGCTTGTTCAGCTCGGCCTGCGACCATTGGAGGAGATCCGCCACGTAGGTGAGGTTACAGAGAGCGAAGGCGTGTAGGAGCCATGGAGTGCGGTCCTCACTAAGGCCCCTGTGTCGGTTGGTGATTCTCTTCAGAAGCCTGATTACTTGGTCAGTTTTTTTTGGAAATATGCTGAATGACAGTGAGATTGCTACCTCCCGCTTCTATGTAGAAACCTAAAACTTTATTTTTCCGACCTGCTTGAACGAGGATCCATCCTGACAGCGCAAGATAATCTTCGGTTCCTCACCAGGGACATAGCCCTTGGGTCTTTTACCCCTACCTCAATTTTAGATGCGGAGCATCTAATACTCGAGGCTTGTAGTGCGGCGCCGTCCGCAAGCTTCCTCCTCCTTCTTCCACCATCTGTGCACCCTTCCTCATCTACACACCGCGTGCGCTTCTCCTCTTCACGAACATTCGCTAGCTGTATAATGTAGCGCGCATGTGCCGTCACGCTTCGAGAACATCGGCAGCTGACGCACGCGCATGCGCCGTCGTGCTTCGAGAACATCGGCAGCTGAAGCGCGCGCATGCGCCGTTGCGCTTCTCCCCCTTCTCGAACATTCGACAGCTGACAGTGCATGCGCCGTCGCGCTGTATATATACTCAAGGTCGGTGTTCGCTCGCTCAGTTGCGGCTCGTCGGTTGGTTTGTACGGCGCGTCGACGTCCGAGGTCACAATGATCGACGTCCCTTCGACCAGCGCCGGCCAAAGTGTTGGCGGAACCGCAACCAAGTCGTCGTCCGAAGACAAGGCAGCGCGGAGAAGAGCTCGCGACGCCGAACGTAAACGTCGGCGTCGAGCGGAAGATGCTCAACTTAGAGAACATGAAGCCGCTGAGAGACGTCAGCGTCGAGCAGCAGCACAGGATTCGGCCGCTTTGAAATGTAAGCGTCGACAAGAGGACCCGGACTTTCGAAAACGGGAAGCCGAGTGCAAGCGTCGGCGACGAGAGGCCGATCCCGATGCTGCCCGCGAGCGCAAGCGCGCCGAGGTAGCGGCGTGGCGCGCCAAGCAGTATGCCACGCCCAACGCTCGCTTCAAGTGCGACTTCCTACAACCACGTTAACCAATTTAGCCAGCGACCCAAGTAAGTCGCAATTTAACACCCCATTTCACAACCACGTTTACCAATTTAGCCATCGACCCAAGTAAGTCGCACTTTAACACCCCGTTAACCAATTATATGCTCCGCATCCTCCTCAGTGTTCCCCCGAGGGAAGCTGCGGGCAATTTTTTTTCATAAGGAAAAGTTCTGACTTCGCCGCCGAAAAATTTAGCCCCATTTCACCGAGAGTGCTTTCCACTATGTCTACAGTTTCCTGAATTCTAGTCTCCGTTTGGCCTATGTTTCCGTGGTGCTCAATATGGTTATATCGGCGGCATATAACGCGTAGTGTATACCTTCTATCCGCTCCAAATCCCTTGCAACTCTGGTAATTGCTAAATTATCTAACGTGGTTGGTTGGGCGAGTTGGTACGTACGACATGATTTGCATAAAAAACAGTGCCAATAACGAGGAACAAGAAAAGAAGGAGACAGACAGCGGCACTGACTTACAATAAGATTTATTTGCTAGAACCGCAAATTATACACTTGGGCAGTATCTGACAAAACAAAGAAAGCAGAATTCACCTAACAACCGCGTAATCATCGTCATAACGAACCGTGAACAACACATGTACCAACGTTCTGAAGAAAATCAATTTCTTTTTGTGATAGCGCAATAACATGGGTGAGAGCATAGCTCCTTGTAGGGTGCCTCTTGCCCAGTGCCGCCCACTTAGATTTTAGTTCTACTAGTGTGAGGCTGGCTTGTCTACATCTAAGAAACGAATTGATTATGCGGAAAAGCTTCTCGCCCAGACCCAGTGGGGATAGAACCTCGAGGACGGCTTTATGCTCTATGCGGTCAAAAGCTTTTTCGACGTCAAGACCTAGGAGCGCTCTCGTATGCGCTGGGCTAACCTGTATGAACTGGTGCTTGATCAGGAGCATGGCGTCCTGAGTCGACAGCCCGGGACGGAAACCGATCACGTTATATGGGAGTATGTCATGTTGTTCGACGTAGCGCGTGAATGTGTTGAGAATGACGTGTTCCATAGCTTTACCTAGACATCACGTGAGATCAGACGGAGGTTATCTAGGCCGAGTGTTTTACCTGGTTTGGGTATGAGAATAGTACTGGCTCGCTTCCATTCCTCCGGATATTCTCTTTTTTCCATAAGTTGGTGAAATGATCCGTCAAGAAAGTGATAGAGTTATCGTCTAGATTGATTACAGTGTGTTAGTAATGCCGTCGGGTCCGGCTGCCGATCTGCTAAAAAGACCATTGAGGGCAACTCGCACTTCACCCTTAGTGAAATCACGGTCCATTTCCTCGCACGGCAGTCCAGAGTACTCTATGTGTTCATCGCTATCCCGCGGTTGTTTCAGCGAGAGATATTTTTCCGCAAGCTGCTGCATGGTTACCTCATGAGTCCCGGACTGGCTCGCCTGATGTAGTAGTTCCGCAATGGCCGTTCGCTTGTTTAACTTAGTTTTATTCTCCTTCAATAGGTGTTTGAGGAGGTTCCAACTGCCCCCACGTTTGACTCTACCGTCTTCCTGGTAGCAAGCTTAGTCCCACTGCTTTGTGAGGGTTTGTGAGTGCTCCTCTATCTGTATATTCAGTAACGCTATCTTTTTCCTGAGCTTTCGGTTAAGTCTTTCCGTTTTCCATTTTTGCAGGATGAATTGCTTGGCCTCGATCAGATGTGCGAGCCTACTATCTATGGTTCCAACAACTCATACGACTTTTTTGATCAGCCCATTGTTGGGCACCACAAAAAGCACAATGAAAATGTAACTGGGTGTACTACGCCAGGTATTAAGCGTGAGCGCTGTAGCAATGCACCAGCTGCTATTCACTGGTATTGAAAAGAACTCGTAGAAGAGTGCATAACCACGATTTAGTCTCATCTAATCATGAACAAAAAAGTTCTTTTCAGGCTTCTTTGAGAGTAAACATAAATATTGGAACATTTGCAAATGTCTCTCAGATAGCCGAAATGGTGTACTTGTATAATTGGATTATAGAGTTTAGAAGCGGGTGACATCACCATCAGCCTCGATAACCGCCCTCAATCTATCCAGAAGAGACTCATACAAGGTGTCGCATATCTGAGCGTTCGCCCTGGCTTCTTCCCAGCAGTTTTGTATTGCTGACGAGAGGTTGTTCGAACACAAGCGCGGGATCACAACGCTGCCGTTACGTTTCCTCATGCGTTCTCAATGATGTTAATGTCTGGCGATTGTGGTGGCCATTCCAGCACGGCAACTCCACGCTCTTGCAGTAAAGAGGAAGTCAGCTTCGACGTGTGTACTGGGGAGCGGTCTTGTTGAAGGATGAAGTCTCTATCTGGAAACGCTTCCCTCAAAATAAATGGGAACGCCCCATAGTCTACAATGAAGCAGTATCTCTGAGCCATGAAACAGCCATGCACCCTGACGAGAGCAACGAGGCTATTTTTTGTGATTTCCCCCAAGGCAGTCATTGAACTTTGGCCACTGGCGGTTACTCACTCTATGTATCGTGGCATATGTCTGCAGGCAATGAACAAGTGTACTTCATTGATTGATTGATCAATACATTGATACGTGGCTTAACGCCCCATAAGCACCATATGATTAAGAGAGACGCCGCAGTGGAGGGCTCCGGAATTTCGACCACCCAGGATTCTTTAACGTGCACTCATATTTGAGCACATGGGCCTTCAACATTTCCGCCTCCATCAAAAATGCAGCCGCTGCAGCCGGGATTTGATCCCGCGACCTGCGGGTCAACAGTCACTAGGCCACCGCGGTGGGGGAAGTTTACTTATTAATGTACAAAGATGGCTTTATGATGTTGCGACATTTAAATGCGAAAGATAGCAGCGTGACGAGGTACTGACCGAGCCAATGATAAGCGATTTTCTTGTGTGACATTGTTGATATTAGACGCTGGGACCAAACACTCGTGGTAGCTACTGAACGTTCCTATTGTGTCATGGATATAACGAAAGAGACTCCGAGGACAAATTTAGGTCCCTACAAAATTAGAGGCTTCGAGTTTTAGCAGACTAGGCCTGAGTTGCCATAGCCGCCACCATGTTGGCCTGCGGGTAACCTACAGAGGTTTTCGGGCATGCTTCCCGAAATCTTTGAGTCACACGTGGATCAACTTTAAAACTGCAAGTCGCCTTCGTGGGTTAGATCATGCGTTGAATTTGAGTTACGAAGAATTTTCAATATATCCTTGCCTAATATACTTCATTTTTCATCATGCATACCAAAAAAAGGCAAATAGTTAAGTTTTAAATAAATCTGTTTAGTGTTCTAGATAGTAATGAAAGATAGAGGGGCTGTTCTCAGTGTGTAATAATCACTATTGAATTACCTCCCTGTTAGACATCACTCGCACCTGGCTAAAACTAACCGGAAAAATTTTTTTACATATTTGGCTGCTAACTTGGAATCAATGAAGTATTACCATAAACTGCACAGGTAACTAGCACTACTAAAAGCAGTGACAGAGATTCACTTAGACACTACTGCTTCTTGAAAGCTTAAGAGCTCTGCTTTACATACCACGTGTTAGTTTGGCGCCAAACTCGCGTTCTTCGATCCCACTTAGTCTGGAACATGGACTGGTCTGTGAATACCATGCAGCTTTAGTGAGATGAAGACCATAGAGTGTGATCTGCAGGAAACTGGAGCCGCTTCGCCTTGTTCTCAACTCACATGAGTAGCTTCTGTTCAGCTTCTATATAAGTCCAGATTCGTAAAGGCGGCGCTTCATGGTGGTCGTCGAAATGTGGTGGAATCCGAACTCAGCCTGTGCTTCTCGGACTGTAGTTTTCGGCTGTTCCGCGATGGCCGCCTCAGTTGGCAGGTCTTCGTACCTTGTAGTCAACTCGCGTAGAGGCTGCTGAGGGGCGTCTCCAATGCGTCCTTCCTTCCTGTACGCTTTGAATGATCTGGTTGACAGTGGCAAGGGGATGGTTTCTCATCGCCGCGTTAGCACGTTGAGAATATTCTCACAGGCATAAATCTACGTTGCATTCTCTTTCATCCTCCGGCATGGTCCTACGATCGGGAGGAAATATTAGAAGGAAGTACTACTGAACATTTGCAGCCTTTTTATCACGCGGCGATAAAAAAACAGAAAGCTTGACAGCACTACGAATTGAAGGGTCAAATAAACTACTGAAGGGGGCTAACGTTTAGAGCGCAGAGAAAAATAAAAAGATAAGCGGGTATGTGTCACCAAGAGACAAAAAGTTATGAAGTTTTTTTTTCTGCACCTGCTCACAGCAGTGAAAATTTGTCATCGGCGCTTGTTTGATGGACTGATTGCCCCGAAGGAGTTCCGCTGAAAACTTTATTAGAACGTTCCTAATTTGTCTGCATGAATGGCATGAAGAAATACGGCTGCTGGCAAGCAGTGAATAGGATGGAATATTGGCGAATTAAATTGGGTATCACACGAGAGCAGTGCTATTGGTAACACCCTAATGTTATAATATTAGTTCTCTAAGACTAATGAACTAGCCACATTCTTTTGCTCACAGGCTAGTAACTAATCAAAATGTTCAAACATTGCAAGATGTTATGTCAGGCCTTACATGATATATTCGTCAAAAATTTCGCGGCGCTCAACTTTGCGCTGATCAAAAGCAGTCGTGGTAGATGCGTGATATCGTATTTGTTATATTGAATAGCTTAGTTGTAGCAGTGCCAGCATGCCTTCAAAGTATTCCTCATGTAGGAATCGAGATTTATTACTTGTACGATTGCTTGCGAAAAAGCCACTGTCTCTGCGCTTCCCGAGAAGCGCACAAACTTGTCAATTTGCGTGCGCTCATAACAAGAGTGATGCTTGCTTCACCGCAAAGCAGGCACAATTTGGTCGAGCAGCCGCGCCGTAGCAGACGACGCGGTGAAGGCCCCACCTACAGCTATATTTACGCTTTGTTTCCGAAGCACCTGGCACAGGCGCTCTGTGAAGCTCCGGCCACAAGGCGCGGTGTTGAGGGTAGAAGTGGACAGCTCTGTACATGGCCAGCATGTCGGCGATGGTCTTGTTTATGTGCTCGGTGAGGCCATTTGTCTCTGGGTGGTAAGCTGTCATACGGTGGTAACTTGTCTGGCTGAATGCCGAAATCATTGCATTCGCTCAGCAGTATATGCCGTAGCTCTCACAGTGAGGAGCGCCTCGGGGCACCGTGGCGCCGGACAATGTTTTCGAGGAAAATTTTCGCTACCTCAGGTGCACTACTTTTCAACAGGGCTTTCGTTTTGGCGTAAAGGGTAAGGTAGTCGGTAGCTGCGACGATACATTTGTTTCCGACAGCCGACGTCGAGAACAGTTCAAGTAAGTGAAACCGATTTGCTGGAACGGACAACGAGGTGGTTCGGTGGGCTGCAAAGTTCTGCTGGCCTTGTCGGTGGTCTCCTACGTCGCTGGTGGTCCCAACATGTCTTGGCGTAATGAGCGACGTCGCTGGTAAGACGTGACCAGTAGTATTTCTCTATTCTCGCAAGTGTACGGGAGAAACCAAGGGGACCAGCTGTCGGGGTTTTGTGCAGGCCGGCAAAATTTCCAAAGGTACGACGATAATTGCCAAAGGTACGACGATAAGGCAGCTGGCTCGGGCAGGAGAGAAGTTCTCTACATGTAGATATACAACGTTTCCGATGGAGGCAGAAATGTTGCGGAGCCCTAGATCTTGTCGTTACAAATATTTGCACAGTAATTCATAGCGCAGGCACAATAACTTCTGATATTAGTGACCACTATCCCGTGTTTATGAACCATTTTTGCAAACCTCTCAATAAAAGGACGCGGCAAGAGCTGCATACCATACAGTCCATTACACCTCGAAGTCTTGAAGCTTTTACTCTCGATATATCTAATGAATTCTGGTCAACTGCAATTAAAGAGAAAAATACCGATAGCACATATGATCCCTTCATCCACATTCTTCGCTCCGCTGCGGTGGTCTAGTGGATAAGGTACTGGGCTGCTGACTCTTAGATCGCAGGTTCAAATCCCGGCTGTGGCGGCTGCATTTCCAATGGAGTCGGAAATGTTGTAGGCTCGTGTGGTCAGATTTGAGTGCACGTTAAAGAACCCCAAGTGGTCGAAATCTCCGGAGCCCTCCACTACGGCGGCTCTCATAATCATATGGTGGTTTTGGGACGTTAAACCCCACATATCAATCAATCCACATTTTTCAACGCATTTAGGCAAAACACTTTCCTTTCAAAACGTTCAAATCTACAAGAAAGTCAAGAAAACCCAGGGTCATTCACGAACATTTCACAACGATAATGCGTAAGCACATCTGTTATCACACTTTTTACGTATACGTGCTCAGCTGAAATTTTGCCAGAATTTTAAAAACTACAAAATAGAATAAACGCTGAACCTCAGCGTGCCAAGATAGCGTACTATCAACGGAGTTTTGAACACACCAAGCGGCAACGGTCAAGTGCAACGTGGAAGCTAATTATTATTATACACTGTCGTGATAATAAAAATGCTTTGCGTAAGTCTCTAAACTTTCGGGGCAAAGATATAAATGGCGCAACACTTACAAATCATTTTAATGAATACTTCATAAATGCAGTTTTGTTGTGCAATGATTACGCGGGATTTGTCGTCGGTTGTAGTCACGTGAGCCAAAGTGCCTTTCTCGACCCAATAAACAAAAGGAAAGTATGTGAAATCTTCAAGCATCTGAATAATGCGTTATCGCTTGATGCTGATAACGGGCAGATCATACAAATAAGATACGTTTCAAATTCAGTTAGTGATGTACTAATATATATATATATATATATATAAATATATATATATAATCTGCTGCCCGCTCATAATAAGTTCACGTGCTACGTGACGCCAAACATGCGCATAAGAGAGTGTTTTCACACTGGTCGCTTGGCTTATAGATGGCGCTGACTGTCACGCCTACTTCTAAATTCACATATAAACCCAAAAAAGTGGATAGAGGGAAGGCCGCTGTGGTAGCTCAGTGATTAGAGCATCGAACGCGTTATTCGAAGGTCGTAGGTTCGATTCCTGCTCACGACTGGTTATTTTTTCATCCACTTTTCTTTCTTCTTATTTACATTGCATTGGTTATAATAACTTCCCCTGTACATTACTACGCATTACTGTCTGTTAGATCTCATTAATGTTGTGTTAAAACACGGAAAAACGAGCCCTTAGGTATACACTTCTTTCCCTTATTTCATTAAACGAGGGTCTCGTACTGGCAGACATGGTGTCATTAGGTTGTATACGAGGGACTATTAATCAGCTGCCCGCTCATAATAAGTTCACGTGCTACGTGACGCCAAACATGCGCATAAAAGAGTGTTTTCACACTCGTCGCTTGGCTTATAGATTGCGCTGACTGTCACTGCTACTTCTAAATTCACATATAAACCCAAAAATTGGATGGAGGGAAGGCCGCTGTGGTAGCTCAGTGGTTAGAGCATCGAACGCCGTTATTCGAAGGTCGTAGGTTCGATTCCTGCTCACGGCTGGTTATTTTTTCATCCACTTTTCTTTCTTCTTATTTACATTGCATTGGTTATAATAACTTCCCCTGTACATTACTACGCATTACTGTCTGTTAGATCTCATTAATGTTGTGTTAAAACACGGAAAAACGAGCCCTTAGGTATACACTTCTTTCCCTTATTTCATTAAACGAGGGTCTCGTACTGGCAGACATGGTGTCATTAGGTTGTATACGAGGGACTATTAATCAGCTGCCCGCTCATAATAAGTTCACGTGCTACGTGACGCCAAACATGCGCATAAAAGAGTGTTTTCACACTCGTCGCTTGGCTTATAGATTGCGCTGACTGTCACTGCTACTTCTAAATTCACATATAAACCGAAAAATTGGATGGAGGGAAGGCCGCTGTGGTAGCTCAGTGGTTAGAGCATCGAACGCCGTTATTCGAAGGTCGTAGGTTCGATTCCTGCTCACGACTGGTTATTTTTTCATCCACTTTTCTTTCTTCTTATTTACATTGCATTGGTTATAATAACTTCCCCTGTACATTACTACGCATTACTGTCTGTTAGATCTCATTAATGTTGTGTTAAAACACGGAAAAACGAGCCCTTAGGTATACACTTCTTTCCCTTATTTCATTAAACGAGGGTCTCGTACTGGCAGACATGGTGTCATTAGGTTGTATACGAGGGACTATTAATCAGCTGCCCGCTCAGAATAAGTTCACGTGCTACGTGACGCCAAACATGCGCATAAAAGAGTGTTTTCACACTCGTCGCTTGGCTTATAGATTGCGCTGACTGTCACTGCTACTTCTAAATTCACATATAAACCCAAAAATTGGATGGAGGGAAGGCCGCTGTGGTAGCTCAGTGGTTAGAGCATCGAACGCCGTTATTCGAAGGTCGTAGGTTCGATTCCTGCTCACGGCTGGTTATTTTTTCATCCACTTTTCTTTCTTCTTATTTACATTCCATTCGTTCTAATAACTTCCCCTGTACATTCCTTGGCATTACTGTCTGTTATATTTCATAAATATATATATATATATATATATATATATATATATATATATATATATATATATATATATATATTTATATTTATATATATATATATCTTAGCTCTTGAACATGGTGTTTTTCCAGAAGCCATGAAAAAAGTTCGAGTATCAGTAATATCAGACGTGGGAATGTTCGCTCCTTGTGAGGTGAATAAATGACCAACGCTGGCCAGGATGAAGGTGTTTCGTGCCCTCCACCGGGGTTCCGCTTTTTACTACTGACTTTGCCGACTGGTGAAAGATTGGATCTTTGTTTTTTTTTCACGGAGACCCTTCGAAGAGGCTCTATCAAATCGAAGATTTTCGAGAACCCCTTGAAGAAGCCGGCGTGCTCAAGGATGTCAGTGGTATAGGTGTGTTCCAGATGAGCCATGTCTGGCTTGTCAAGTTTCGCACGCGGCAGGCAAAGGACACTGTGGTTGGCAAAGGAGGCTTACGTGTGAAAGGTGGATAGTGTGCAATTATTGATCCTTGTAAGCATGAAATTACGCTGAAGATTCACTGCGTGCCTCTCCACATCCCAGGAGAGACTCTGCGAAAAGCTCTGAGTAAGTTTGGTGAAGTGAAGGACGTGCGTCTTGACGAGTGGCGTGTTCCTGTACTTGAGTTCGCAGAATCGACAGCGCAAGTTGTACGGATGGTCCTCAATGAAGGCGTGTCAGTCAAGGAACTACCACATCTGTTCAAGTTTTACAACGGTTCTGTACTTGTCGCTGTGCCTGGACGAGTGCCAGTTTGCCTGAGGTGCCGAAGGCGTGGGCTTATCAGACGTGATTGTCAGGCGCCACGCTGCACGGGATGTTGTACCTTTGGGCACTTCAGAAAGGACTGTGCTAGAAGGTATGCCAGCGTTATCGGCGCGTCTTCAGCTGTAGACGACAGCCACGAAAAGATTATGGACGCCGACGAGGCAGAGACTGCGGCACCAAATCCTGTGGCACCAACCTCTTTGTTTTTATTGCACAGGTCTCCCGCGTTTGCCTTCGCTGAACCGATCAGCTTCGTTAGTTGAAGGGTCGGGGACCGGCTCCGCACTCTGCATCAGCCGTATATTATAGTCGCGCTACACACAACTGGTCGAAAATCGTTGCCTCATATTAATTCTTCACACCTAAAGAGTGTTTTTGGATACTCGATGTCCACTAAAGCGATACAAAGAGGAAGAAAACGAAAAATCTCGCTCGATAATAAACTCAATCTCGGTGCGCGCATATGCGCGAACCGATTGCCATTTTAAACTCAACCAGAGAACTTTCGTGTTCTCCTGGAAAATAGACGCAGCGACACATATACGTATTGCTTGAATTGTCCTTCGAAAGAAAACACTCTCGTAATGCACAGCAATTAAGAACATATTCTGAATGAAGTAGACCACGCAGTCCGTTCACATTGTCTTGAAATAGGGCTCGTGCACCGTGCATAGTCCGGCGGCATATTGTCTTTTAAATTCACAACACAACATGGTCATTGTCCCAACACGGGAGTTCCACTCCATGCGCCCTCCAGGACCCGTATGACACACTCAAAGAGAGCGACGAACACAGCGCTGTAGGTATATATTATTCTCAACGGATCGCACAAAGAACAAAACATAATGAACTTCACAAATGCCACCCTATTTTTATCTACAAAATTATTCCTACACAACACAATTACTACACTTTGAAGCAGTTCTACCACTTAGAGGCAAGCTCGTATCTAAACAACAACACAACGAAAAATGCCTGGTACAACAAACAAGCCACTTTCACATCACGCTGGAACAATTAGTCTCTTCAACCCACTTAACATCTCGCATAACACTTAAATGTGCGATGCCAACTCCGGTACAGTCATTCAATTTACAAAAACTGCTTGAGTGGCTACACAACAACAACAACAACCTTGCCACTAAACAGTCACAATAACTGATTCCAATGATCCTCCAAGACGCGAAAGAGCATCAGCAGCCTTGCTCAGAGCACCCTAATTACGAGCACTTTTTCTTTCACATTCGCCTTCTAATAAATTGTGGACGCCTCCTGTTTCGACTGTTCCGCCTCTCACTGAAGAATGTGACTGATCGTGCACAGTCACTTATCGTTTGGAAGAGGCAATCTCTAATCGCCATCTTCAATACGTCCGTGGCCAAACAAAACACTTTTCGGGGGTGCGGTACTGCCAAACGAGAAACAAACGTGAAGGCCTCTAAATTATTCAATGGCCACTAGTGCCTCTACGTTTCACGGCAGCGTGTTAGACATCCTCGAACCGCCGTTACTGATAAATACCTTGCTTTTCACTTAGAACCTTTCACAATGTCACCAACCGTCGATAACACGTCATACCTAAACAATAAAAAAAGAAAATGCAAAACTAGTTACTGAAATAACTTCTCTCCGTGGCGATCACATAAAAAACAGTTTCGAAGTTAAAACAAAAGGACCCCAAAGAAAAATACCTTCAAAAACTCTGTAGGTAAGTCCTCTCAAGAGCTTACGTCTCAACTTCACCGCTGAGACGCACACGCGACGGGGTTAATCTGGTGACTTTCCTTTTTGAACGGGGAATACGCAAGACGTAGAGCCCCCTCGTTTTACCGCCGAACACCAATGCTAGCCGCTTTTTAACGCGCTTTCTCGTTTTGTTTTCTGGGAAGTTACTGCCACAAGATTTGTTGTGCACCAACACTCCGTCTCGGTGCCACTGTGGCACCATCCACTGGCGTGACGGCTTCCCGTCTAAGCGTTCTCCATCAATTCCCTTCACGTGCGACCACTCTTTCACCTGGCGCCGCACACCAGCCAGAGGCTTATTTCGTTCAAGCTCTCCATCGAGAGGGTTTCGATCGAATCGACCAAACCGCTCACTATCCACATAAGTACATTCCGCAGCAGAATAGGTGACCGGTATTATGGGCAATCGCAGGGAACTGTGGCATATGAAGGCTTCTGGTTCGACGCTCAACGCGGGTTGGCAGCGGCACGTGCGCATTTTTGTACCTCTCTGCTGAATAAAGCACCTCTCCGTGCAATACCAGTACTTTAAAGTTGTTTTTGTTTTGTTTTTGCTGACCGTAACTGTGACAATGACAAGCTACGAAAGCCGGTAATGGTAAAAGAAATTTTCTATCACACTAAAATGATCTGAAATGCTTTTATACTGTTTGGGGGTGCTGTCAGTTTGGCTAGCAGATCAGTCGATACAAAAAACAGTTTTCATTGTATAATACCTTACTGTAGATAAAAACGTCACCATTATAAAGATCTCATAAGATGGGGATGACTGTAGCAGCAAGCTGAAAGTTCATTTCGGGATCACTGCTTCAGCTGACATCGTCAGTCGATCGGCATGAAGCGCAGCACTTATTTTTTTTCTATTTAAATTATTTATGAAATACTGCGGACAAAAAGTCCAAGCAGGGTGAAGAAAATACACCACAATAACCCAAAAAAAGGTTGCAAAATAATTTACACAAAATGATTTTGTTTGTAAGATGAAAACAAAAACAACTTGGTCATAATACAATTACAAGGAAGCCACAGAAGAAAAGTATTTGCACAAATGATCACGGATGTTCAGGGAATGGTTCTGTTAGTATAAACCAATGAGCTATAGTTTGTGGGAAGAAAGAGTAGCGAAAAGTGTCAGTCCTTGCGAAGATTGGCGTTAGGGAATGAGGATAGTGGTGCCGAGTGGGTCAGCGTAGCAAAGGGTAAACGTACGTTGTGGTGTCCATGGATAACCTGTGGTTTACGATGACGGAAAGAAACTCTAGACGACATTTTTTTCACCGCGTTGATCGTAATTTATTACTACTTCCAGTTAGTAGTGCAGTGGAGAAGTTGACTGACCTAAATATACTATAAATAAACTATACTGCTTTCAATTGAATTATTTCTAGTTTTTTAATGTTCATTTTTGTGCGTTTTGAGTTATCTTTGTTTTTCCTAGCCTTGAGCGCGCTATAGGATGCATTTCTTAGTCGAAGCCAGATGCTTATTTCAACGCTGATCTTGATCAAGCTGAGTGGCACGGCGGTACATAAACAATATAGTCAGACATACACCACGCCGAATAATCGAAACCCTGCGCTTGTTTAACGCACTTCTTTCTTCTGATGTCATCCTGGTGCACAGTTTGACCAAGATAAACGCAGATGAACTCGTCCAGCACTTCGTTTAAGCTTACTCTTGATTGAAGCTTTCCCGTTTTTTGTCATACATATGGGTGCAACGGCCGGCGCTCATCTCGTCTTGAAGGCAGATTTTGCCCGCGTGTTCCCATATGCTTGCTAGGCGAGCCTGTGCGACAATTTATTTCTTAATATAATATTCGTAGCAAATTTATGCGTAAGTTTTTTTACTTTGCAATACACACGTACGCGTGATAAAATGGTTTTAGTGCCCTCCGGCTTTATCATTCCGTTCTCAGAAACTACCTGTCGCTGTGGCTTTATTCACAGCCGCGGCCCACCTCATTTTTCTTGCATTACACGACTCCCTTGGGGGAGTCAGCCCACTCGAACTGTGCGTGGTGTTTGATAAGCGCTCGCAGTGAAGCCGTTCGCACAGATAGGCGTGGCAAATATTTACCGAAATAGTTTGCAACGTCAAGCATGTGCTGCACACCTGAGTTGTCTTTAGGCACGAATGTTTGAAGCAAACTTTATACAAGTTTGGGAGTTAGTGATATGCCATCGCGAGTAATTATATCACCTAAAAAATACACTACACTGATGCTAAACCTGCATTTCTTTGCATTAATTTTGAGGCCCGCATTTTCAGGCACATTCACGACTGCTAGTAGACTTTGGTGCTGTTCTTTTCCTGTTTTCTCCACACCGAAATATCGTCGATGTACACATGTAGACGAAGAAGGCCAACGAAGATCTCGGTCATTTGTCTTTGGAAAACTTCGAACACTGGCGATATGCCAAACGGCAACCACAAATAACGAAATCTTCCAAAGGGTACATATTTTTGAAATTTTCTAGTCCGGTGAAATCTGGTGGAAACCATAATTTACGTCTAAGCAGCTAATATAGGCTGCACCGGCCGATTTTCCTTCCATGTCCTCGCGCCATGGAAGCTGATAGAGCTGCCTTTTTACATGCTCGTTTATATTTCTTCGGTCCATGCAAATACGATGCCTCCCATCCTTTTTTTAACTAAGACCAAGAGGCTTACCCAGTCAGTGGCGCCATCCTCTTTCTTGATGATGCCCATGCGCTCCATTCTTTGAAGCTCGTTTCGTAGTGGCTCTTGCAGAGACAGGCGAATCTTCCAGGCAGGTTGGACGACAAGCGTTGGTGAGGGTCGCATGACCGCGCCGTAGGGCTTCTACAGTCAGCCTAGCCCCTGGAAGTCGTGCTTGTAATCTTTACTTGCTTCGTAGTTTGAAGCACTGACACTGGCCACCATTCGTTGAATGAGTCCCGATGCTTCACTTGCCCCCAGTCACAGTAAGGCTGTCGGACATTCTTCACAACAAAAAATTTCACAGCGGTAGAAGAGTTACCGGGAGTGATTTTCAGATAGTGGTGCCTTTTCACGTGCTCGTTTATATTTCTTTTTTTTATGCAAATACGAACCCTGCCATACTTTTTTTAACCAAGACCAAGAGGCTTACCCAGTCAGTGGCGCCATTTTCTTTCTTGATGATGCCCGTGCGCTCCATTCTTTGAAGCTCGTTTCGTAGTGGCTCTCGCAGAGACAGGCGAACCTTCCAGGCAGGTTGGACGACAAGCGTTGGCGAGGGTCACATGACCGCGCCGTACGGCTTCTACAGTCAGCCTAGCCCCTGGAAGGCGTGCTTGTAATCTTTACTTGCTTCGTAGTTTGAAGCACTGACACTGGCCACCATTCGTTGAACGAGTCCCGATGCTTCACTTGCCCCCAGTAACAGTAAGGCTGTCGGTCATTCTTCACAACAAAAAATTTCACAGCGGTAGAAGAGTTACCGGGAGTGATTTTCAGATAGTGCTGCCTTTTCACGTGCTCATTTATATTTCTTCTTTTCATGCAAATACTAACCATGCCATACTTTTTTTAACCAAGACCAAGAGGCTTACCCAGTCAGTGGCGCCATTTTCTTTCTTGATGATGCCCGTGCGCTCCATTCTTGGAAGCTCGTTTTGTAGTGGCTCTCGCAGAGACAGGCGAACCTTCCAGGCAGGTTGGCCGACTGGCGTTGGCGAGGGTTGCATGATCATGCTGTAGAGCTTCTTTAGGCAGCCTAGACCCTGGAAGACGCGCTTGTAATCTTTACTTGCTTCGTAGTCTGAAGCACTGACACTGGCCACCATTCATTGAACGAGTCACCATGCTTCATTTGCCACCAGTCGGCTGTCGGTCATTCTTCACAAAAAAAAAAATTCACAGCGGTAGAAGAGTTGCCGGGAGTGATTTTCAGATAGTGCTGCCTTTTCACGTGCTCGCTTATATTTCTTCTTTCCATGCAAATACGAACTCTGCCATCCTTTTGTAACCAAGACCAATGGGCTTACCCAGTCAGTGGCACCATCCTTTTTCTTGATGATGCCAGCGCGCTCCATTCTTTGAAGCTCGTTTTGTAATGGCTCTCGCAGAGACAGGCGAACCTTCCAGGCAGGTTGGCCGACTGGCGTTGGCGAGGGTTGCATGATCATGCTGTAGAGCTTCTTTAGGCAGCCTAGACCCTGGAAGACGCGCTTGTAATCTTTACTTGCTTCGTAGTCTGAAGCACTGACACTGGCCACCATTCGTTGAACGAGTCACCATGCTTCACTTGCCCCCAGTCACAGTAAGGCTGGTCGGTCATTCTTCACAACGAAAAATTTCACAACGGTAGAAGAGTTACCGGGAGTGATTTTCAGATAGTGCTGCCTTTTTACGTGCTCGTTTATATTTCTTCTTTTGATGCAAATATGAACCCTGCCATCCTTTTGTAACCAAGGCCAATGGGCTTACCCAATCAGTGGCGCCATCCTTTTTCTTGATGATGCCTGCGCGCTCCATTCTTTGAAGCTTGTCTTGTAATGACTCTCGCAGACACAGGTGAACCTTCCAGGTAGGTTGGGCGGCAGGCGTTGGCGAGGGTTGCATGACCATGCTGTGGGGCTTCTTCAGGCAGCCTAGCCCCTGGAAGGCATGCTTGTAATCTTTACTTGCTTCGTAGTCTGAAGCACTGACACTGGCCACCATTTGTTGAACGAGTCCCGATGCTTCGCTTGCTTCCAGTCGCATTAAGGCTGGTCGGTCATTCTTCACAACGAAAAATTTCACAGCGGTAGAAGAGTTACCGGGAGTGATTTCCAGTTGTGTCGTTCTGAAGTGAGTAGTCAAGCCCCCTGTGCACACTCGAAGCACTGTCAGCAGGCATTAGCATTCGCGACCTTGGAATCATGCGGTATACTGAGACCGGTAACAGATTGGCCTGAGGACCAGTGTCTACATTGAAGGCTACAATTCTTCCAGCAATTTCAGCTTGCACCTTCCAATCTTTGCTGCCTCTTTGTCAGTTCAAATTTTTAGAAGGTCAAAGTCGTCATCACTGCTTTCCTGGCTCGCTTGGCTAACTCCATACAGTTCTTGACAAGAAACTGAGAAGTGGTTTACCTTGCGAAATTCATTGCCTCTTTTCCCGTAGGCTGGACACTGTTTTGGCATGTGTCGTCAATCGCATCTTTCGCAGCGATGCTGTTTGCCACGCTCACCACTAATTTTGCCTGGATAAATTGGCGCGTGCCTTGAAGCAGCGTCGACGTAGTTCTGTGTGGCGTTCCAGATCTCTTTTCACTGTGACAATGATTACGCCATTTTGCAGTTTTTCGCTTTCAACAACGTTAAAGCTTTTTATCAAAGCATTTTTTTCACGCAGCTTCGAGCTTTTCATGCCAAAATAATTTGATGCCTGATCAAATAATCTCGCTGCTCTCCAAATTCGCATTGCGTGCCTTGCTTTTTGAAATCGCAGACAAACCTCTAAAAAGGTTTTCCTTCTGCCTACTTTCTTGACCAAAACAGAGAGCGTTCGTGAACTTCGTTAGTCACATCTCTACAGCAGGTCTCGAATTTCCCAGCGAGCGTTGTGTATTTGTCATTGGTTTCTTTTTCTTTAAACTTGAACGGGTGAAACGTGTAGAGCGTTTCTTCACTGTCAACGCTTTGAACGAGCGCTGCTTCTACAGCTCCGCTTTTGATAATGCTCGTTCGTTGTGGTTGCCTGCAGGTATAGGTCAAACTTCTGTTTGAAGCGTCTCCGATTTTCCGAAAGGTTGACAGCCAGTTTCAGGGGGGGGGGGGGGGTGGAGCTTTTAGAAGTACCATCGTTGTCATTGGTATTCCACTTCTGACATCATGTAACGTGTCGTGCGTCTCAAAAAGGACAGAGGTAACTACATGTTGACGGGAGCACGAAGAACATCTGCTTTATGGACATGTCTTAATACAGTACAGACGAGGGGGTGGGGCCGTCTCAGTGATAACAGCATGAATCATGGTGTTGCAAAATAATAACGGAGGAACTAGGAGCGTGCCGCACTCTAGCAAAACAGAGGAAGTAGAGGGGAAATTGGGGCACGCGGGCATGGTCAGGGCATTTCGCCTCTAGAATTGGCAATAAATGGACGTCTCTCCTTCACGTTTAGGCAACGAACCATTTCGCTTCATTCTTGGTACCGCAAAACCCGGCACTGCTCTTTGAGAGACTTCATTTTACGTTACGGACATGGCGAACTCTGACGATCTTTGGAACAGGCGTGGCTCAATCAGACCAGGTCTCACCCGAGCCCTGGCAATTCTAATGAACTTGCTGCAGCAAGCAGATCCTGACGCTTCTCAGTGTACGGTTGCATCGATTCCCTCAAGAACAAGCAGGCCGTACTATAGAAGCTCGACGACATATTCCTTGGGAGTACATATGAAAAATCCTCATCCACGAAGTAGGAACAGAACAAGAATACAACGAGAAAATTCTCTACGCGGTGTCGCGCGCCAGGTTCTGGCTTCAAGAACGTGAGAGGACGGCCAGAACGCAGGCTCAAGTAACTGAGTCCGTGCCTCGCTACCTCCAATCTTCCTACTTCGCCGACGCAGCAGGCCAGGTGAGAGAGCAAAGTCATCGTTCAGTTCCACTACCAAAACAACAGATACCGACTTGGCAGTCTTTTTGAGACCATTTATACGCTACCGTTCACAAAAATACTAAGCTCCCACGCATCGAAAAGTTTAAGTACCTCCTCAGCTACTTAATCGGGAGCGTGAAGCGAGCTGTCGAAGGCATTCGTCTAGCAGAGCGAAATTGCGGCCTTGCAAGCAAAACCCTCACGGAACGCTTTGGACGCCAAGGGTATCTGCTTGTCGACGAGCGTGTTCACCATCCCCTTCGCTAGGCCTCGTGAAAAGCTCGTCAGAGGTTTCAAAGCTTCGTCTGCTGCATGATAGTGTGCAGTTACACGTTAGTGCTTTGGAAGGCCTCGGAGTTGCGCCTGACCAGTACGCCGGGGTCTTAAACCGTGTGCTGATGCGATGTGTGCCAGATGATCTTGCCATTATGTACATGCAGAAAACCAAGGAATATAACTGCGCCTCCATCACCGCCGATACCCCTGAAGACCGAACGCGGCTAGCCAAGGAGTTACTAACGTTTTTCTGCGTTCAATTGGAAATCCAGGAGGAGGGCCAGCTAGAGTCTCTTCTTGCGTTACCCAGGAACCAGATATCTGAAGAAGAGTATGCCGTGGAACGCATACCATCATTGTCAGCACTAACCGAACCTACATTACCCGTTACACCGCCATGCCCAATTAGTCAAACCAACAATCATGCTATCGCTGTCTGCAACGCCAACCTATCAGCTGAGGAGAAGTGAGAAAGGCTGCAGTACGCCAATTGTTGCTTTCCTTGCGGAACATGCAATCACATTGCCAGAGTGTGCCGAAAATCTATCCGCCTCAAGGGTGGTAGCTGCCAGCGGAGTCACCTGACGATTCTCTGCGAGTTATCCAAACCAGCTGGACATCCACGGCCAAAGATTAAGTCACCCGCGTGTCAAAAAACCTGGTCAGCTGTCACGCAAACCGTCGCGAGCACTCAAAACTGTCACATCGAACCTACTCTTGTATTATTGCAGACAGGCTGAATTAAGGCCGTGCTCGGAGACCAACGACTCCTTGTGCGAGTACTGTTCGATAGCGGCAGTCAGCGGTCATACATTCATGCAGACCTGTCAAAGATTTTTCAGTGCTTCACCGGGGGAAAAGAAGAGCTATCTCTCCTCACGTTTGGCGACTCAAGGTCATCAAGACGAATCTGCACAGAGCGTGTGAACGTGCGACTGTGCAACCAGTTTGACGACTCCAAGATAACCGTGGAAGCATTAATGATTCAGAAAACATGCACCGTCACAAGCCCACCGCTCAACCCCAACATTTTGCACTGGCTTGACTAACGGCGGTACAACGCAGCTGACAGCCGTGAACCGAATGCATGGCAACTCAAACAGATAAGTGTCCTCATATTATCAGTCGCTTATTGCCAAGTTGCCAATGGGAAAATTCATTGCATCAGCATAGGTAAAACTGCGATTGAAACTAACTTTGGATGGATTGTGCAAGGCCCTATGAAGCCCGACTGCTGCTCCCCGTCTAGCACACTGTTTTTCATGAGTCACGGTACCGCTACGAACATAGACGTATTGTCGCTGCCACCTTTCAATGCTATCGCAATCGATGGAACGCATTCTCAAACCTTTGAGAAACCATACCACTTCCAATCTGCATTTGAGCAGGGAAATAAGTTGCATCAACTTGATGATGTCGTGGCCAGCAGAAGGAACGTGGAACAATTTTAAATAAAAGGCCAGTGAGTCGACAGTCGTTGCGAGTGCAAGAGGTTAAGTCATAAGCAGGGAAATGGTGGTAAAGGCGACCTTGCGCGACTTGTTCAAGACTGGCCATGGTCGCGTCTTCGACGTTCATCACGTCGAGAACATCGCTGTGAAGTACGCCAGAATTACCATGTGTCTTAACATGGTCGGTCTAAAGTACGTGAAGGAGTACGACCGCCGCAAATCAATGACCGCAACGCAATGCTTAGGCGCTGCTGGAAGCAATGAGAGTGGCGTGCAAAGAATTACGTGCTGTTCAGCAACTGCGAAAGCCCGCTCAAAAACATTTCGACCACAGACCACAGAAGGAATGCAAGGAGCGAAACAGTTTCTTCGAGGACGATGTATACGATAAGGGCAACTTTGCGCAGGCTATTCTTCGGACTACTTGCATAACTTCGACCCTACGCCATCCGGCGAAAAAGACACTTGTATAGTTCGGCTGGAGGAGCGCCATGAAGCCTCTAAGCCCGGCTCAACAGTTCATTCACCGGCAAACTGCATAAATCGTGCCGCTAATGCAACTCAACTACGCATTACACCACGAAGATGTGGGAACAGCAATCCCGACAAGCTGAAGCGCTTCGCACCGTCCCATTGCTCAGGGCCGGATCGAGACATCTCGCTACGACACCATATCTCCGCCTTGGGGCTGTCGAAAGAACATGTATCGCAACGCAAGGTTCGTCACCTCGAACACCTTTCAGTCCGCCAGCGGAAAACATGCCAGCAAGCCGCCCACCTAGTTTTGTCAGGCCATATTGCTACTGCACAAGTTTCACCTTCGACGCGTGTGATTCGTCTTTGGCCCTTTGGGAGGATGTTGCAGAATAGTAAGGGAGGAACTTAGAGCGTGCTCTTCTCTAGCAAAAGAGAGGAAGCAGAGGGGAAGTCGGGGCACATGCACGTGGTCGGGGCAGTTCGCCTGTAGAATTGGCAATTAGCGGACGTCTCTCCTTCACGTCTGGGCAACGAGTCATTTCGCTACAATGGTATCACCATCACAATCAGATAACAGCGTCAACAAGCTGTCATGACGATACCGACAGCGCATGCTCGATACAGGTTAGTTGCTTAGTCGTCCATTGCTTAAGAACTCAGCAGGAGCAGGCGAGCGAAGTGTGGCTGTAGTTGTAGGCTATAAGCTCGCGACAGTAACAATATAGCACAAGGAGATCTATAGGAGTAAGGAAAAAGGGGATAGTGCGTTGGGGAAAAAAGGATGAAAGAAAAAAAGTAACCGTATGTCTGCCAGCAACACTTCGACGAGCCAAGCAGCAGGCATTATTGGAATTTTAAGAAACATGTGGTGTGCAGTGCATGTGGCTTTCACAGGTCCCTAATGAAGCAACTATGCAGCTTGTGAAACTATGCGACGCATTCAGGTTGGTCCTCTGTAGAAACCAACGAAAGATAGGTCAAGTGCGTACAATCTGCCCACGTTAAATTTTTCACAATAGTAGATGCTCACGTCTGGAGATTTTATGTGTGTTACGTACTCTTGAATACAAAAAACGGCAGAATTTCGGGGATGAAAATTTCTTGAACTCTGGGTGCCTCAGGATCAATCGGACATTTATGCCACAAAATAAAAGGTCAAATACACCCGGGTCTGTACAACCTCCTTCTGTCTCACATGGTACAGAAGCAAACCAACATGATAATCGTCACCTTCCTTATACAGTGCTCTTTTTCAACGTCTTTGAGTGTCATGAAAACAAGTGCGCTTCGACAAATAAGAACACTCACGAATTACTGTCGAAATACAAAACAACGTGAAGGTGGCCATAAAATAAACAAAACTTTTTTTTATACGAGGGGCATTCCAGGTGAATGCTATACTGTTTTGGCTAATTGCCAAGTGCTAAATATTTGCTACTACCTTGCTAGCACACAAAAAAAACGGCAACCTTTGCATCGAATGGCGCGCCCGTGACAAGAGTATCTCCACGTCTCCGACTCAAATAGCACCAACAAGAGCTGCGGAGATATTCATAACGCACGAGTCTCTTTCATGAGTCTACGGAACACGCAGACAGAAAAGGACCAGGCAAGCACGTGAGCCTATCTGCATACTTGAAGTTTTGCTTACATACCAGCGCGCACAAGAACGCTATATATTTAACGTTAGTGGTGTACCATTGCTGTTGCAGCAGTACCGTCTCGCGAACCTTTTACTTATTACACGCAAGAGCGTCTCGTAATATGTTGCAAACATATTACGTGTTTCTGGAAGTTCCGTGCAGCATATACCGAGGGATAAAAATTATTTAGCTACTCCGAATGATTTGTGTCTTTTTCATCAAGTGCATGAAAGATGCACGTGCATGCTCTAGTGGCCGAGGTACTCGGCTACTGACCTGCACCTTCAGAAATCAAAGCCCGGTGGTGGCGTCGATGTAGGCGAAAATGCTGTGGGCCCGTGTGCTCAGATTTGCGTGCACGTTCAAAAACTTGAGCTGGTCGAAATTTTCAGCGCTCTCCACTACGGCATCTTTCATAGTCATATGGTGGTTTCTGTTTCTTATTCCGCATATATTAATCAAATGAAAGGTGCCCTCGACGGTTGCAGAAGACTCTTTGAGCAGTCGGGCGGTTGCAGAGCACTCTTAGAAGAATTTGCTGTCGTCACTCGACCAAAAGGCAGATATGTAAGAGATTCTTCAGGAGCACCAAATCAGGATAGCGGCAGACGACGCATTATTGCCCCTTCGATTCAACGTGCGATTGAATAGACAAACTTTGTTTACAGCAGTTAAGTGATGAAATGTACTCCTCCTCAAAATATCTTCGCTGGAATTGTCGGCAATTTAGAAACAGTTTTTTGACGGTCGCTATTCTCGATGCGCTGGCACATAAGCTTGCTTGGGGTAAAACCTTTCAAAAATATTCAGTGGCAAGTAAGCGTCCTCTCTGTCGTGTTTTGTTTTCTTAAGTCATTCCAGGATTCCTGATGCAAGATCAGCCTTGTTTTGTATGTTTTTGTGCAGTGAAATACACCAAGTAGTTTCGGGCAAAATAAAATGGCCACCAAGCAGAATGATCTCTGACGACTACAGCAACAGTAATCCTGCTAGTCTACAAAGTATTTCTGTGCTTGTGGAAAAATGTGATGTTCCTAACGATTCTACTTCGAGGCTATTCCGGCCAGAGAGCAATAATTTGAACCTCACATTTTGCACAGAAGCATTATCACATTGTAAGAGTACGCTTCTGAGTTTCTTTTTTATTAGGATGAACACTCCGCATTCCTGGTCATTACCATCTTTTAGATAAGCCATAGTGCCGAATGGATACACCAAACAGTCCCCCATTTCATGTTTGAGCCATTATGGTGTCCCAATGGTGATATATCAGGCCGTGCAATGAGCAGCAGGGTAAAAAGCTCGCATATGTCATTATTCAGGCTCTTAAAATTCATAACGTCTGTGCAGAAACCCAGTGACGCACGGGTTGATTGATATTTGCAAGAGCGTTCTTGATTTCCGCTTTGTTTACAGTCAGTTTTCTACCACCAATTCAGTCTGAAATGCTCAGCGCAAGTCCACGCTTTAGTGTTGGAGACAGTTCGCAATTCTTGTAGATTGTTCTGTTCATGTAACGCGCAAAACAGAAGTACTCAAAATGTTTCTCAGTTCGAGCGATGATCGGCTTTAAGGCTGGAATACTCGACAGCACATGCATAAGTGTTGGAGCGCTTTGAAGCTTTTCAGATGATTGGCGGCCGAAGCTGTCCTGGCCGCTATCAAGGCGAGTGTGTATCGCTGTATCAGCGCGAATGTGTACCGGCCACTAATTCGGCCTATTAAATAGTTGCGTCTTGGACTTACTGGCTGCTGTGTCGTGAAGGTTTCGTCCCAAGTCACAATGTTGAATGTTTGATTTGATTGGCATGTGGGGTTTAACGGTCCAAACCTATCATATCAATTTGAGAGACGCTGGAGTGAAGGGCTCCGGAAAGTTTCACCAACTGAATTTCTTTAAGGTGCACCTAAACATGAACACACTGGCGTACAGCATTCTCGCCTCCATCGAAAATGCAGCCACCGCAACCGGGATTTGATCCCGGAACTTGCAGGTCAGCAGCCGAGTACCTTGACCACAAGACCTTCTTGGCGGGGTGATAATGGTAAATGTGTTACAGTTCCTAAATGTAGGTCTTACTTTTGAAAGTTACCTCGATATAGCGCATGCAGCTTAAATCTAGCTTTAGGGCTGTGTTCATGCGCATAAACAATGCGTTTGCTTCTGATTCTTCTAATAGTCTTTGCTTATCGATATGCCATCGTCGTTTAGTTTCGAAACCGCAAAAAGAAGGCGCTGTTTGTTCCAGTTCAAGGCGCTGTTAGTTTCAATTGCAGGGCAATAAAATTGTAATTGTAGTCATAGCTGGCTTTCTCGTGTAGGCAGTGCTCACCACAGAATCTTATATTTGCCATCAGAAAGACAAGTACAAAATATATTACCTTTGTGAAGTGGGAAATATGGCAAATTATTATATTTTCAGGCTACATAAATTGCATGTGAGCTGGAGCTGCTGAATAGAGGATGCAGATGCAAGGTCTCAAAGTGGAGAGCGTCACGCTCGAGTGAATGGACAGTGTAGACACGATCATACTGAACCAAAGGACACACATTTATTAATTACCTTTACTCCGACGATATCGCCAGCTTAATTATTACACGTCAATTTTGATCAAAACGCTAAAACTACCTTACACAATATTTTACAACACTCTACAACATACCATAAGAACACACACAAGGCGGCGTCAACAACGCTCGACTCAACACAACATGCCACGCCGCGGTGGTCTAGTGGCTAAGGTACTCGGCTGCTGACCCGCAGGTCACGGGTTCGAATTCCGGCTGCAGCGGCTGCATTTCCGATGAAGGCGGAAATGTTGTAGGCCCGTGTGCTTAGATTTGGGTGCACGTTAAAGAACCCCAGGTAGTCGAAATCTCCAGAGCCCTCCACTACGGCGTCTCTCATAATCATATGGTGGTTTTGGGACGTTAAACCCCACATATCAATCAATCAATCAATCAACACAACAAGGGCCCACGGCGGACGTCCCGCGGTGCCGTCCACCGCGGAAGTACCGCAGCAGACCACAGCTCGCTCCAACTGCCACACGCCAAAGAGGACCGCTCACCTCTGATGTGCCGCCACCCAGACTTGACGCCAGGTGCCACTGTCGCCGCCACCGCACTAACCATGATGGTGATGGTGGTAATAAACGCTCGCGAGCAAAACACCACCTACCACTCGATAGTTCTGAACCCGGAATGCCGCCTATGCGCGAAACACGTGCTCCAGGGGTTGCAAACGACTTTACAGTGGGTGTTAGCACCCCACAACGTTACACTTCAGCTGCAAATGTCATTTATTTTGTCCTATTATAAAAAAACGCGCTCTAACAACATATGGAAAGAATATTTTACACTAGGTAGCGTTATATAAATGAGAGCGGTCGTGTTCACTTCTCGCATGGCACCATTGTACACTGATTTCGCGATAAAAAACAAGAACCCCCCAAACTTATTCCCCATGAAGCCGCCACCACAGTTCCATAGATCGGTGAAAGGGAGTGACAGTCATTACCAAGTGAGCTGCTGTTCCCGTTGTTCTCTTTAAAAGCATTTCTCGTCGTCTTCTCGTGATGGTGTTCTATCTTTTAGAGTGTTTAGTTTTCTTGATTAAAATCACTTTGGGGCCTCTGCTGGCGCTCAACGCAATGCCATCTACAACAAGGCGTACAGCCGAATGGTTAAACGGTACACTAGCCTCTGCCCCATTATCCTTCTTCACCTCTTAAGTTAATGCCCAACGCAATTTTCCGCAGACCCAAAGCCAGATCCTACTCAGGATCTCCAAAGTAACTGTCGATTTCAGTGCCAAAGGGAACCAGCCAGCGGCTTCTTTAGCACTTCCCGTCGAACATACCATATCGGGTGTCCAGAATGCGATCCTCAGCAGCAACCGGTAGCAGGAGAGTGGGTTGCCTATTCGCGAATGGCCGAAAGCCTCAGTACGAATAGGCGAGCAAATCGCGACTTTGGTCGAAGGCTTTCAGTTTGACAATGTAGGAAAAAGAGATCTATCGCAGGAAGTAAAAAGAGGCTGGTATGGTAGGGAAGAAAAGGTGGTGGGGGAACAAGAAGCTGCATGTCTTCCAGGAGGAGTTCGACGAGCAGAGCAGCAAGCATTATTGGAATTGAAAAAAAAAACATGCAGTGCGCAGTACGCAGTTTATTATGACCCCCACAGGTCCATAATAAAGCAAATATGCAGCTTGGGAAACTATGCGACGCATGCAGGTTGGTCCTCGGTAGACACCAAGGAAAGATAGGCTAAGTGCGTGCATTCTGCATACGCTTACTTTTTCGCAAGAGCAGGGGTTCACGTCTCAAGTTTTTATGTGCGTTGCATATCCGTTTTATTCAAAGACAGCCGATATAGAGGGAAGAAGTAAGAAAGTATGAAAAATGCTTGAACTCTGGGTGAAGAGGATGAATCAGACATTTATGTTGTAAAAGGTGCAAATACACACGGGCCTGTACCCCCCACCCCTGTCTCAATTGGTACAGTAACAAACCAACTTGATAATCATGACCTTCCTTATACAGTGCTCTTTCTTCCACGTTTTTGATTGTCAGGATGACATTTGCGCTTCGACAAATGAGGACGCTCATTTATTACTGTCTTATTGCAAATTAAAACGAAGTACGCCGTAAAAATAAGCAAAAATTTGTTCTTTACGATGGGAACCGCAGGTAATTGTCAAACATTTTTGTCGAATTGCTAATTTCTTATTATTTGGAAACACCTTGCTAGCAATAAAAATGGACAGCGTTTGCATCGAATTTCTTCTCCGTAATAAGATTCACTTCACATCTCGGTCTTGAAGTGCACCAACAAAGCTCCAGAAATATGTAATACACACAAGTCTCATTGATGAGCTACGCAATGCGCCGACAGAAAAGGTCAGTGTGGGCTTGCGAGCGTATTCGCATACAAGAAGTTTTCCATAGATATCAGCGCGCACAAATACGCTATATAATTAACCTTAGAGTTGTACCATTGCGGTTGCAGAGGTACCATCAAGCGAACCTTTTCCTTATAATGTGCAAGAGCGTCTTAAATTTACTGGATTGGTGCAGATATGTTAAGAGTTTCTGGAAGTTCCGTCTAGTGTATACGGAAAAGAGAAGTGCTCGAGCTCTTCTACTTTCCGTTTCCAGTGCAGCTAATGCACTCCAGCTGGTATAAATCATCCGAAGCTCTCAACTACACCGCCTAACGTAACGAGGTCGCTTCAGGATGTTAAACCCCACAAGACAGCAAAACCGAACAAAGTAGACCTGTCAATAATTGCTGTACAAGGTGTGTCAGGAAATGTGTCCAAAACATTAAAAAAATACAGTAAGGAGGCATCTGTGTCCTCCCTGTGAAGTTCTTTTTACTGTGGCAGAAGTCATATTTAGATATGTAGAAGCGTTACTAACAGTAGCAATTATAGAACAATGCAACAATTAGCCCTAACTATTGGAAATAGTTGGTAGAATCAAATAGGCACAATGAAATTATTCCTAAGATAGTCCATAGCAACTCAGAATTTTCGGGCAAACGGCCACTGCTGTGGGACGTTGAAATCTGGCCAAGCGAGCTGGCGAAAATGAAACTGACGCATAAAGCAACGTACCTACTTTGAAAATGCCCTCAAGGAAGCAGTAATGGTTTTAAATTGTGTGAATATTAGTAGCTTCAACTTATTTATTTGCTTTCGTAAATTATACTTGTACACATCTAAAGATACCTTCTACTGAAGCAAAGGAAACAGCACAGGTAACACGCAGACGCCTCCTTTCTGTAATTTTAAAATTAGGTTGGCACCATTCTCGAAAAAATTGTGTAAATAAAACCCGGGCCAAATATGGTCCTGCATGAAGCCCGTGTCCGACCCAAGGCTGAAGCTCATGGGCCTGAGCCCGGCTTGAACCCGATTCATCAAGGGCTTACCCTAACAAAGCCCAGCACAGGGCCCTAAAATCCTTCAACTCTAATGTCACCTATATTTTCAGACACCTTTACAATCGCCATTCTCTTTTTTTTTCTGAGAAATGATTTATGATGCTTTATTGTGCAATCTAGCCATTACCTTTATGACCTATATGAATAAGGTTGCGTCATCAGGTGTACCATTTTACTTTGGCTATCATAACGTAGGCCTGAAAGCAGAAAACTACATACAAATGAGGCATATATTACGCAGTCCATGGGCCACTGTTCTTCATGCGTGTCTTAATACTGTGCCAGTATTTCAAATCCACTCAATATACTAGCTAGTTACTCTTATTGTTAAGTTGAGCATCGTAAATATCTCTACGCAAAGAAGGGAGAAGTTCAGTTACACTGACATAAGTCATTTAGCTTGAGTTTTGAAGAAACAATGGCCTTGGCAACAGGCAAGAACGAATCGAGTCTCTTCTTTTCAGTGGCCACTTGATGCCGACGAACACGAACGTTTTGTGGCAGTGGTCGTACTCTTGCTTTTCTTTTTTAATTTAGAGGTGAACCAAATATAAATGTTTTGAACGTCGTGGTTTGAGCAACTTCAGAAAACTGCAATTCGTAAGTAAGGCTAAAAAGCTGTCTTCGGTTACCTCAAATCATCTTAATACTACGATAATAACATACGATGTGCAGTTAGACTAGAACGAACCTTCTCCCAATTTTCCTTACCGCATGCTGAGCAAGAAGCGCTTTAATCAAACTGGCAATAACCAACAACAATAGTTAAGAGTATTAGAGTGACGTGTTTTTGGGCAAATACATAGTCTTCTCCGAGGTAAACAGAAAAAAATGCAAAAATGTAAATAGCATTTTCATTCGGTAAAGTGTTATAGACCCTTATACATGCATACAGTACACCTATATATATATATGACAAAGAAAATATTCTCTCAGCCGTCTGATAATATTATTTTGATGTATTTGGGTTTAGAACAAAAACATTCAATGCGCATTTACACTAGAGTAGCGTGACACCATCACTGACACGAGGCCGACGCAGACAGTTGGCCGACGAGTCACCCACTGACGATGTCAGTATACCATCCGGTCACACTATAGGCTACCGCCGATTCCCTAAATACAACATTGTTTTCAATGTATCCCTTTTTTAACTCAACAGTGCTTCGTTACTCGGTCCACTAAGCTTTAGTGACTTATTTAGGTGACGGAAATGAAAACAAGCATTGTTTGAATCCCCGCGAGTGTCGACCTTCCAAGTGCTCGGACTGAGATCGCATGCAGCTGTGTCTTAACCGATAAAGCTATCGCAGCAGATGCAACACACGCTACAAATGTACCTTGTATTTTTCGCTCATTCTCTCTCACGCTGTTTTTTCTGTTGGCGGGCCGTGGGGGTGCCGTCGCGTGTGAGTCATGACGAGAAGTGATGCGGCCTAGACTTACTAGCTCCGGTAGAGAACAATACTTTGACGACGCAGTCAAATCATGACGTCAGGGAGAGCCCTCGGGGGCACAATATCGGAGGTCAACGTTAAATCGTCTAGATAGCAGCAAACATAGTCACCGTGCTAGCATTGAGGCATCGCCCTAGCCGCAGTCATGTCTACGTTCTTTGCTTTCGTGTTAGCTAGTCATAGCTGACTGTTGGAGTAGTGCCGATTCCACTTCAACCTATGGTGTTTCACCCACGACTAACAAGACTGTGAGAGCAGTGGCTGAAGCCGTAAGCTGATGCAGTAAGTGGCGCAGAAAGGCAACGGTGTTGACGGACCTTGGTGGAACAAGAGAAAGACCTGCGAGACATAGAACGCCTGTGCACTCTCAGATCAAGGTACTAACATTTGCCTCCGATGTTCATGACACGCAGTGTGGTAGAATGTGCATGAGCAAGAGCGTTGGTGAAGCCACTGCTCGCCAGCACACTTTATGTCGTTCTTTGTTTATTTTCTCACGCTTTATAAAAGTAAATAATATGATCTAGCGTTTATTGCCTACTTCTTCATGTCATCTTTGCACGTTATTTATAATAGGCTAAGTTCAGGTCTACGCTAACAACGTCCGCTGCCACAACGGTTATATCACAATCATGGGCGTTCATCTTCGCGACGGAGACGTGCCACGAGGCCTCAACGTGAGTACATCCACACCAAACGGCTCTATAGCTGAAAGAAAGCATTAAGGAGTGTACAAACACAAATCATTAAAACACAATTAGCGCTGCTTCCATGAATACGTTTTTCTATTTTCTAATACACCGAATCCCATGACCGAGAGTTCAGGAATTCTTCAATATGGTCAGTTGTTTGGCTAGTTGTTTGGACATCTTGCTTCGGGGAGCACAGATTTGGTTAGGAAAAGAGCACGTAACAAAAAGCGTGGCTCACTCGCATTGAAATTATTAAAAAAAGCTTCACGCCAAAACCCAATGCGTAGGTCTATCGACAACAGTCACTGCCCCAAAAACATTTTTTCAAAACACACGCAAAACTAATCACAATCTATGAGTTTTAAAGGGGAGCGCATTTACTCATTTAGCTGCACCAAATGTTTTGTGCCTTTTTCATCAAGTGCAGGGAAAGGTGCACTTGTCCCTCCTCCTCCTCCCGCGGAGGTCTAGTGGTTGAAGTACTCGGCTGCTGATCTGCAGGTCACGAAATCAAAGCCAAGCTGCAGCGTCTGCATTTTCGATGTAGGCGAAAATGCTGTGTGCCCGTGTGCTCATATTTGCGTGCACGTTAAAGAACTTCAGATGCTCGAAATTTTCAGAGCCCTTCACTACGGCATTCCTCATAGTCCTATGATAGTTTTAAGACCTTAAACTGCATATATCAATCAAACGAAAGGTGCCCTTGATGCTTATAGAAGACTTTTTGAGGAAGCTGATGGTTGAATAGCACTCTTAGAAAACTGATGTCGTCACTTGAGAAAAAGGCAGATATGAAAGAGATTCTTGAGGCGTACCTCATCAAGATTGTGACAGATGCGTTCATTTGTGCCCCTTTGATAGAACTGATGATTGAAGAGACAGCCTTTGTTCACAATTGTTCAGTAATTGTGCTAGTCTAGAAAGTGTTTTTATGCTTGTGGAAGAAACTGACATGTGAAACGATTCCACCTCGAGGCTGTTGCCGCCAGAAAACAATATTTTGAACCAAACTTATTGTGCAGAGCATCATCACATTATAAGACTATGCTTCTCATTTTCTTCCGTTTAAGGATGAGCACTCCGCATTCCTCAAGATTACAGTCTTTTCGATAAGCCATATTGCCGAATTGATACGTCTAACAATCGATTATTTGAGGTTGGAGTATTGATAGTGTCCCGATGGTAATACGAGGCCGCGCCATGAGCAATAGGGTAAAAAGCTCGTCTGTTTCAATTTTCAGGATCTTGTAATTCATAACGAGTGGGTTGAAACCCAGTGACGTGCGGGTATTGATACTTGCACGAACGTTATTGATTTTCGCTTTCTTTACTTTGAATTTTCAGCCACCAATTTTGTCTGGAATGCTCAGCGCAAGCAGCGCCTTATTGTTGGAGAAAGTTCGCAATTCTAGTAGATCGTTTCACTCATAATAGCCTTAAGACAGAAACACTTCATAATAATTTAGAGCTTGCGCGACGACCGGCAATAAGACTGAATTTTTTCGCGGCAGAAGCATAGGTGTAAGAGCTCTTCGCAGCTTGTAAGTTGACCGATGACCGACGTTGTTCTCGCCGCTATCAGTGGGAGTGTGTATCGCTGCATTCAAACCTTCTATTTAAGGACCACAAGTTCAGCCTTATAAATAAATGCGTCTTCAACACACTGGCTGCTGTGTTCGTTTAAGGCCCAAACCTAATTCACAAGGTTGAATGTTTGAATTGATTGATATGTGTGGTTTAACGCCCCCCACCATATAACAATGGAAGAGTGGAGCACTCCGGAAATTTGGACCACCCGGGGTTCCTTAAGATGCACCCAATTATGGGCACACAGGCATAAAGATATTCGCCTGTATCGAAAAAGCAGCCGCCCTCGCAGGGATTTGATCCCTCCACTTTGGCTCAGCAGCCGAGTACCTTGGAAACTAGACTATCTCGGTGGGGTGGTAATGTTGAATCTGTTCCTGATCATAGGTGTAGTTATTGCCGTTGAAAGTTACCTTATTTTAGTGCAGCTTAAACCTAGGTGAGGGGTGTGTTTTTGTGCATAAGCAATGCGTTGGCTTGTGAGTCTTCCAGCATTAGAGAAATAGTCTGGACTTAGCGATATTCCACTGTCTTTTAGTTTCGAAACTGCTAAAACAAGTGAATGTAGGAACAGCAAATCCTAGAAGTAGTTACTTTGTAACTACGGAAGCAAAAAACAAGGACAGAAAAAAGCACTGTTTTTTTTTTTCGAGTTATGTCCTACCAACTTGCCCAAGTTTCCACGTTTCATAGCAGAAAGAAGGTGCTTCCTATGTTCATATATTCATAATTATGGGTCTTGGTCTATTTTTCCTTGGTTAAGACACAAATCCAGCTCAACTGCCAAAAAAAAAAAGATCGGCGCCGATCCTGAACAGCGATCAAGCCACTGGCAGAGGCAACTGCAGCCCGATTACAGGCCCTTTCACACAAAAGACATTAAACCCCAGATCTCTGCATCAATAGCAGCAAGAATGGGCACCCTCGGTAAACCTACCCCAATCTTTTTGGCTAGCCAAAGCAGCTACCAACCTTCCGGCGATTTTCAATTGAGGACCTGGAAAGATGGCTTGAAGAATGCGATCAAGCTTCTTCACTGGCTGGACCACCGAAGTTAAGCTCAGGCATGTGTACTTTGCTTGCGACGAAACAGCTCATACTTCGCTCAAGAATCAAGAGCGAACCCTGACAACCTGGGAAATATTTCGCGCCAGGTTTCTCACCACATTACTGAGCGTCACCCGCATTCACGAGCATCGGTCATGGCACTTCTCGAAACCCACATCCAGGTCTCAAACAAAACCGCTGTACTATTTCAAAGAAACTAAATTTTTCGCCATGCAAATTTAGCCATGCCAGAGGGCATGAAAGTTCGTTTACTCATGCGAGGAAGAAGCAAACTACTCTTCGATGGGCTAACATGGAGTCCACCATCAATATTCAAAGAATTCGTCTTGGAAGCAACCATTGAGAAGACGCTAAAATTTCGCTTCCGAGAGAACAATCGTCAGCTGACTCCAGGGAGTACAGCTTCTCAAGCTCTTGGCTCCGAAGACTTATGCAAAAACATCCGAGACATCATTAAAACAGAGCTCCAGAAGCAGCCTTGGGCATGGCCAGAGTATTGCCACGTCAATTGCCAAAGTATTCTCCAGGAGGTCCACCAGTCACAGGGCGTTCATCAGCTAGCATAGCGGCAGCCGCAAGCTATCAGCCTCGCTGCAATGATCCACCGTGACGCTCCCTCGAGGTGCGCACGCGAACACAGTGCACCACCACAGTTTCACTGCCACCATCAAAGTTTTACGATCCGCCCACAAGCCAGCGCTACGACCCGATGAAACCCTGCGTTTTGGGCTTCTCTGACCAACGCCGACTCTGCTACTACTGCACAAAAGCTGTTCACACCAACCACCGCTGCCAGTGCTGCAAGTCGGGGAAGCGTAGTTTTGCCAAAGATGCGCCACGTCCACAGTAGGGTGAAAGACCATGCGGCGACTCGGACTGCCTCGCCAGAGGGCAGAGTACACCGCGTGATTTTTTTTTTCGTTCTCCATCAAGGGGCCACTACATGTCACCGCACGGCTGGCAGCACACAGGCCCGAACCGGTGCTGTTCGCCTGGCCAGAGTAAAAAAAACTGAGGATGAGGACACCAATCTATGGAGTGGTGGTCACTGTACCACGAAAGGCCGAAGATTCTCCGCCGATGTCAGACGCTGCGAAGAAACCTGCAAAGCAGGACGTGAAGCAGACAGTATTGCAACGAAACTTTGCGGCGAGAGGAAGGCCGAACGACACCGTACGCAAGCAACGGAACAAAGTGACAAACTCGCGACCCGATGCTGAAAGCCAACTGCAATGCATGACGACGAACTGACGACCCACACGTTCTAACCACTGGTGATAGCGTTACAGCTTTTATGAACGTAGGAAGCGACTATTCCGTCATCAGTGGGTCGTTCGCCACAAAGTTTAGGAAAGTCAAGGATGCCTGGGAAGGCCCCGAAATCCTACTAGCTTGAGTCCACCTAGCAACGGCAGAGGCAATCTTCACGCCGAAAGATTGAATTACCAACCCGATATTTGCCGCAAGCTTTGTAGTACTACACCGGTGTTAGAGACATGTGATCCTTAGTATGCACTTATTCAACCTGCATAATGATGTCAACCATTTGAGAAAGAAGTCATTAGTACGCTATTCACATAAACATTTTCCTTTTAGCAGCACTGCACATGGGTGATGAGGATTCTTGCGGCGCTGCGTGTGACGCAACAAATGTAGGGGTGAATGACGGGAGCGCAGCCACAAATATGTCTCAGGTGGGGGGGGGGGTTCAGTCATACATTATGTATGCTTTTGCGTGCATTTGCATTTGTGCGTGCGTATATACGCAAGCAAAATTGAGAAATTTCGGAGTGCAGAGATGTTTAAACTTCAAGTGCTCCGGCTCCACCACTGGTGGACGCAGCGATACATTCTATGTTAGTAGAGCTGGAGGAAAGAAAAAGTATTGACTACTTTGGCATGTGCACACTGCGAGTCAGCGTTGAAGGTGCGCATATATCTCAACCACGTAGTAAGATAAGAGAGAAACGCCAACTCCGCTCGTTTGAAAGGGCCATATCTTGCGACGCCACTTCATGTTTCGCGGTTCATCTGCCAGGTTGCGCTATGAATGGAGTAAAGTTGGTGTATACGGCTGTACGGCTGTTTCGGGGGTCAGTCACCAGGTATTTATTTAGTTTGTGCGTGTGTGTGTATGTTTGGTTTTTTTGTTTTGTTGTTGTTTTTTCTTTTGCCACTCCGTGGGAGAGTGCACGTTTTTTTTTGGAGTAGAGCTTAGACATTCTCTTTTTTGTAGGGCAGCGCTCGAGTTTTGTAATTCTTCAGTGAAACAAGTCATAGGGACAATTGGTGTCGGAAAGACATGGTTAAAAAGACTGTAAAGCGCTCAGGATGTGGGGTAGGTTTGAAAGTTGACCCAAGTGTAGGAGCGGAAGGAGAAGAGGTTGACGCGAATTGTAGACAATGTGAGGTCGAGGGAAAAATGGTGAAAATGATGGTTACCCAAAGTGACTTGCTGATGAGAATCACCGAGATCGAGACTGCATTGGTGACAGGGCAAGAGAAAATGAAGGCAATGGGAGAAAGGCTGAAGTCCACCGAGGAAGCACTAGCCAAAGTGAACAGAGGAGTGGCCTACTGAGAGAACAGTAGGAAACCGGCAACCAGAACGGCGGAGAAAAAAGAGCAAGCCAGTTTGGAAAAAGCAGGTTCAGCCGGTTCAATTGTCGCAAGGCCCAGCTTCAGCGAAGTAGCAGTGGGGCTGGGAGGGGACAAAGCAGCCGGCGTCAGAGGTGCAAGTAGCCCCCAGGTGCAGGACGCTCCAGCTGAAAAGTCACAGCATGTGATAATTGCCGGGTACTCGAGTTTAAGTCGATGCACACAAGCCATCAAAGAAAAGGTAAGAGGTGACAAGAGGGCTGCAGTAAGGGGCGTTCCCAGGACGCAAGCTGGATGCAGTCATGAGGCAAGCGAGCGCAAAACTCAAAACTACAGCTGATAGACGAAACCTCGTGGTATTTTCAGGCGGTTTGAACGATGCGCTAAATGAATATACAGCAGGACTAGCAACCACACTGGCGGAAGGCGTCGATGACAAGCGCGCCACTTTTCCTCAGGCACAGCTAGTGATATGCACGATACCGGAGGTACCGGTGCGCGATAGCAACCTGCAAACAGTGGTTGTCAACGCAAACCAAGAGATATGGCGGATGAGCCGAGAGAAAGGCGTTGAGGTGGTGGAATAAACAGAAAGGTGCATAGGTGGAGTGGTTTTCAACGAGACAAAATTTCCTTCGATGGGCGGCTAGGCCATGAGGTGGGTTAGCGGCTTGCAGGACGCGCAGTAGCTTTTTTGGAGGGCAAGCGGGCCCTTCGGGGTGCAGGATAGCTAGTAAAAAGGAAAACAACCAGGGAGACTCTTTGACAGGTGGTATGGACCGATACGTTTACAAAGTGGCACCAGTATTTAAGATAGGTAGAGTCCGGGGCAGAAATAGACGTAGCCACGAGCGCTGAGCCAATTCAGACATAAGGTATATTAACATGCAGGGTGGTAGGAACAGGCTGAAGTGGGAAAAGATAGAAGAACAGCTAAGGCAGGAGAGGCCGATGGTATACGGTTTTGTAGAAATACATCTCAGGGACATGGAACAACCTCCTAACAATGCGGACTATGCGTGGGAATATTGTAATAGAACAGAAGGCAGCAGAAACGGGGTGGTATTGGGGCACTCATTCATGTAAGTACAGACTGGCAAAGGGTCTAGCAGGAGGGCAGGGAACATTTATGGCTAAAAGGGAAAGTGGCAGGGCAAATGACACTCCTTGGTTTCGTGTACTTGTGGACGGGAGCAAAGGCCAGAGAGAAAAACCAGGCAATGGTAGAGTGTATATCAAAGGGCAATCAGGAGTTAGGAGGAGAGTGCGAGATAATTTATACAAGAATCAATAAATGCGCTTATAGAAGATATAGATGGGTACGACCCGACAGGCAAAAGGATCATGGATATAGGTGAAAGGCTTGATTTGATCATTTGCAACAGTACCGAGAAGTGTGAAGGGCAAATAACATGGGAGGTAAGAAGGCTGCAGTTGACGATAGATTGCGCACTGATGTCACATTGGACGTATGATAAGCTCCAGGGAATGCACATAGATGAAGGTGGCTACAGAAGTCTAGGTAGTGACCACAAACGTATCAAGCTAGGTTTTAGAAGAGCAGTGAAAGTGGGAAGGAGACAAGATGAGCAACTACAAGAAAAAAATATTCAAAAAGGCAAATTTAAATAGACACCAAACAAATTGAGGAAGTAATCACTGAGGATAATAAAACAGTGTGGACATATACGAAATAATTAGACCGTTTTAGCTGGAGCTTGCTAAGGCACGTGACAAGTCACCCTGGAAAAGAAGACACAAACCCAAAAGTTGGTGGGATGAGGAAGTTAAGAGAGCCATAGCAAAACATCAGGAGGCCTCTAGGGAACACAGACATGCTGAGCAGCGGAGTGAACCGACAGATGATGTTGAAAGAAAATGGGAAATCTTTCTAAGCTGTAGAAGGAATGCATTCCTTCTGATCAATGAAAAGATTAGAAGAAAGTGTGCTCTGTGGCTGGCAGAAGTACATAAAAATCTAGAAAGGCAGCTGCGAAATTCAGGAACCGTCTGAACTCCCTAAGAAAATAGACGAGCCTAGACAAGAGGTTTATAACTACAGCTCAAGGTGCTAGGCTAGAAGGAGACGAAGCTATTAAATATATAAAAACAAGAGTGACAGAGAACTTTCAACAAATGCTTTATGCACATCAATAGACAAGGATGAATCAAGTGGCGCAATGGCCTCATTTTCACAACAAGAGTGAGAAAGGGCTGAAGAAAGGGTTCCTAGTTGTACATCAACAGGCCCAGATGGCATTCCACTTATGCTGATAAAGACATTAGGTCCGAAGTCTAAGCAGGCTGTGAGAGAGGCAGTGAGGAAAGTAATAACCGATGGAGAAGTTCCCGATGGATGGAAACTTAGCAGGATGAGCATGATTTATAAATGAAAGGGGGACAAAGCTGACATAAACAACTACTGTTCTATAACAATGCCATCAGTGGTCTACAGGATGGCGATGCAGATTATAAAGGAAAAACTGCAGGCATTAATAGAAGATGAGGGGGTGCTGGGGGAACTTCAGATTGGGTTTCGGAAGCACAGGAGGTTGGAAGACAATCTGTTCTCACTGAGGCAGTGCATCGAAATAGCAGAAAAGGATCACAGGCCCCTGTGGCTAGCATTTTTGGATATCAAGGGAGTGTACAATACCGTGGTTCAAGAGGAATTGTGGGGAATACTGGACAGACTGCGCGTGGAAGATGTAGTCACTAATGTTTTTAAGGATATCTATGAAGGTGACAAGCTAATTATAAAGTCCGAAAAACAACTTTCCAAGCCTGCAGAGGTAAAATGGGGGCTTAGACAGGGGCGTCCCCTGTCACCCTTATTATTCATGATGTAACTACAAGGATTACAGGCCAAAATAGAGGGAAGTGGGCTGCGCTTCAACCTCTCTTTCGTCAAACAATGCAAACCCATTGAACAGGAACTACTAGCATTGATGTACGCATATGATATAGTGCTAATGGCGGACAACGAGGAAGATTTGCAGAGATTTGTGGACGTCTGTGGTAATGAGGGATATAAGTTAGAGTTCAGATTCAGTAAGGGAAAATCAGCAGTCATTACTTTAGTGACATTGACGGTAGTGAGCTTAGAATACAGGAGGTAACGCTACAGATAACAGATAAACACAAATATCTGGGCGTATAGATAAGCAATGG